>NW_027394276.1:19669311-19901811 GCF_049309525.1 Garra rufa | reverse complement strand
GTGTTTTACCGCTCTATTTATTACAATCATTTAAATGTATTATAGAGTTTTAAGTGTTTTACATGTTTTTTAGGCCATTTTATTACTCTTAACATTTTAAGTGAGTGTGCGTCTTTAAAAAATGGATGGTTGGCCTGCCATGTGACTAGACACATGACAGGAAGCAGGAAGTACAACTGTATAAGAGAGCAGCATGACAAACAAAGGACAGTCACCAAACTGTTGGATTGAGGAGTTGCTAATTTTAGAGCTCACCTTTCCATTCACCACCTGCAAACTTTGGATTACACTTTCTGTGGATTGTATATACACCGGTGGACACTCACATTGGACTTATCAACACACTGGGATTCTTGGACTGTTTTTAGGGTATGGACAAATGAACTGTATTCTTTTAACAGCGTTTACCTCGTTTTATCGTGTTGTTTTAAAGTCTTTTATGTGAACCTTGTAAATAAACCAAATCTATTTAAACCAATCTTCTTTTATGTCTCATTCTTTTAACCACTAGTCATCTCTCACAGTTAAATCTGACCCCATTTTAGTCTTGTAACTCGGCTGATAAGGCCGATTGTTACACTTGGATGGGAGACCGCCTGGGATTACCAGGTGCTGTAAGCTTTTGCCTTTTCTTCACTATTTATATAATATGCTGGCTTTTACGGAGGCTGATCTTTAAATAGCCCACTTTTTGGAGCAGCCCTCGCTTACGGCCATACCGCGCTGAGAGCGCCCGATCTCGTCTGATCTCGGAAGCTAAGCAGCGTCGGGCCTGCTTAGTACTTGGATGGGAGACCGCCTGGGAATACCAGGTGCTGTAAGCTTTTGCCTTTTCTTCACTATTTATATAATATGCTGGCTTTTACGGAGGCTGATCTTTAAATAGCCCACTTTTTGGAGCAGCCCTCGCTTACGGCCATACCGCGCTGAGAGCGCCCGATCTCGTCTGATCTCGGAAGCTAAGCAGCGTCGGGCCTGCTTAGTACTTGGATGGGAGACCGCCTGGGAATACCAGGTGCTGTAAGCTTTTGCCTTTTCTTCACTATTTATATAATATGCTGGCTTTTACGGAGGCTGATCTTTAAATAGCCCACTTTTTGGAGCAGCCCTCGCTTACGGCCATACCGCGCTGAGAGCGCCCGATCTCGTCTGATCTCGGAAGCTAAGCAGCGTCGGGCCTGCTTAGTACTTGGATGGGAGACCGCCTGGGAATACCAGGTGCTGTAAGCTTTTGCCTTTTCTTCACTATTTATATAATATGCTGGCTTTTAGAAAGACGTGTTTTACCGCTCTATTTATTACAATCATTTAAATGTATTATAGAGTTTTAAGTGTTTTACATGTTTTTTAGGCCATTTTATTACTCTTAACATTTTAAGTGAGTGTGTGTCTTTAAAAAATGGATGGTTGGCCTGCCATGTGACTAGACACATGACAGGAAGCAGGAAGTACAACTGTATAAGAGAGCAGCATGACAAACAAAGGACAGTCACCAAACTGTTGGATTGAGGAGTTGCTAATTTTAGAGCTCACCTTTCCATTCACCACCTGCAAACTTTGGATTACACTTTCTGTGGATTGTATATACACCGGTGGACACTCACATTGGACTTATCAACACACTGGGATTCTTGGACTGTTTTTAGGGTATGGACAAATGAACTGTATTCTTTTAACAGCGTTTACCTCGTTTTATCGTGTTGTTTTAAAGTCTTTTATGTGAACCTTGTAAATAAACCAAATCTATTTAAACCAATCTTCTTTTATGTCTCATTCTTTTAACCACTAGTCATCTCTCACAGTTAAATCTGACCCCATTTTAGTCTTGTAACTCGGCTGATAAGGCCGATTGTTACACTTGGATGGGAGACCGCCTGGGATTACCAGGTGCTGTAAACTTTTGCCTTTTCTTCACTATTTATATAATATGCTGGCTTTTACGGAGGCTGATCTTTAAATAGCCCACTTTTTGGAGCAGCCTTCGCTTACGGCCATACCGCGCTGAGAGCGCCCGATCTCGTCTGATCTCGGAAGCTAAGCAGCGTCGGGCCTGCTTAGTACTTGGATGGGAGACCGCCTGGGAATACCAGGTGCTGTAAGCTTTTGCCTTTTCTTCACTATTTATATAATATGCTGGCTTTTAGAAAGACGTGTTTTACCGCTCTATTTATTACAATCATTTAAATGTATTATAGAGTTTTAAGTGTTTTACATGTTTTTTAGGCCATTTTATTACTCTTAACATTTTAAGTGAGTGTGCGTCTTTAAAAAATGGATGGTTGGCCTGCCATGTGACTAGACACATGACAGGAAGCAGGAAGTACAACTGTATAAGAGAGCAGCATGACAAACAAAGGACAGTCACCAAACTGTTGGATTGAGGAGTTGCTAATTTTAGAGCTCACCTTTCCATTCACCACCTGCAAACTTTGGATTACACTTTCTGTGGATTGTATATACACCGGTGGACACTCACATTGGACTTATCAACACACTGGGATTCTTGGACTGTTTTTAGGGTATGGACAAATGAACTGTATTCTTTTAACAGCGTTTACCTCGTTTTATCGTGTTGTTTTAAAGTCTTTTATGTGAACCTTGTAAATAAACCAAATCTATTTAAACCAATCTTCTTTTATGTCTCATTCTTTTAACCACTAGTCATCTCTCACAGTTAAATCTGACCCCATTTTAGTCTTGTAACTCGGCTGATAAGGCCGATTGTTACACTTGGATGGGAGACCGCCTGGGATTACCAGGTGCTGTAAGCTTTTGCCTTTTCTTCACTATTTATATAATATGCTGGCTTTTACGGAGGCTGATCTTTAAATAGCCCACTTTTTGGAGCAGCCCTCGCTTACGGCCATACCGCGCTGAGAGCGCCCGATCTCGTCTGATCTCGGAAGCTAAGCAGCGTCGGGCCTGCTTAGTACTTGGATGGGAGACCGCCTGGGAATACCAGGTGCTGTAAGCTTTTGCCTTTTCTTCACTATTTATATAATATGCTGGCTTTTACGGAGGCTGATCTTTAAATAGCCCACTTTTTGGAGCAGCCCTCGCTTACGGCCATACCGCGCTGAGAGCGCCCGATCTCGTCTGATCTCGGAAGCTAAGCAGCGTCGGGCCTGCTTAGTACTTGGATGGGAGACCGCCTGGGAATACCAGGTGCTGTAAGCTTTTGCCTTTTCTTCACTATTTATATAATATGCTGGCTTTTACGGAGGCTGATCTTTAAATAGCCCATTTTTTGGAGCAGCCCTCGCTTACGGCCATACCGCGCTGAGAGCGCCCGATCTCGTCTGATCTCGGAAGCTAAGCAGCGTCGGGCCTGCTTAGTACTTGGATGGGAGACCGCCTGGGAATACCAGGTGCTGTAAGCTTTTGCCTTTTCTTCACTATTTATATAATATGCTGGCTTTTAGAAAGACGTGTTTTACCGCTCTATTTATTACAATCATTTAAATGTATTATAGAGTTTTAAGTGTTTTACATGTTTTTTAGGCCATTTTATTACTCTTAACATTTTAAGTGAGTGTGTGTCTTTAAAAAATGGATGGTTGGCCTGCCATGTGACTAGACACATGACAGGAAGCAGGAAGTACAACTGTATAAGAGAGCAGCATGACAAACAAAGGACAGTCACCAAACTGTTGGATTGAGGAGTTGCTAATTTTAGAGCTCACCTTTCCATTCACCACCTGCAAACTTTGGATTACACTTTCTGTGGATTGTATATACACCGGTGGACACTCACATTGGACTTATCAACACACTGGGATTCTTGGACTGTTTTTAGGGTATGGACAAATGAACTGTATTCTTTTAACAGCGTTTACCTCGTTTTATCGTGTTGTTTTAAAGTCTTTTATGTGAACCTTGTAAATAAACCAAATCTATTTAAACCAATCTTCTTTTATGTCTCATTCTTTTAACCACTAGTCATCTCTCACAGTTAAATCTGACCCCATTTTAGTCTTGTAACTCGGCTGATAAGGCCGATTGTTACACTTGGATGGGAGACCGCCTGGGATTACCAGGTGCTGTAAGCTTTTGCCTTTTCTTCACTATTTATATAATATGCTGGCTTTTACGGAGGCTGATCTTTAAATAGCCCACTTTTTGGAGCAGCCCTCGCTTACGGCCATACCGCGCTGAGAGCGCCCGATCTCGTCTGATCTCGGAAGCTAAGCAGCGTCGGGCCTGCTTAGTACTTGGATGGGAGACCGCCTGGGAATACCAGGTGCTGTAAGCTTTTGCCTTTTCTTCACTATTTATATAATATTCTGGCTTTTAGAAAGACGTGTTTTACCGCTCTATTTATTACAATCATTTAAATGTATTATAGAGTTTTAAGTGTTTTACATGTTTTTTAGGCCATTTTATTACTCTTAACATTTTAAGTGAGTGTGCGTCTTTAAAAAATGGATGGTTGGCCTGCCATGTGACTAGACACATGACAGGAAGCAGGAAGTACAACTGTATAAGAGAGCAGCATGACAAACAAAGGACAGTCACCAAACTGTTGGATTGAGGAGTTGCTAATTTTAGAGCTCACCTTTCCATTCACCACCTGCAAACTTTGGATTACACTTTCTGTGGATTGTATATACACCGGTGGACACTCACATTGGACTTATCAACACACTGGGATTCTTGGACTGTTTTTAGGGTATGGACAAATGAACTGTATTCTTTTAACAGCGTTTACCTCGTTTTATCGTGTTGTTTTAAAGTCTTTTATGTGAACCTTGTAAATAAACCAAATCTATTTAAACCAATCTTCTTTTATGTCTCATTCTTTTAACCACTAGTCATCTCTCACAGTTAAATCTGACCCCATTTTAGTCTTGTAACTCGGCTGATAAGGCCGATTGTTACACTTGGATGGGAGACCGCCTGGGATTACCAGGTGCTGTAAGCTTTTGCCTTTTCTTCACTATTTATATAATATGCTGGCTTTTACGGAGGCTGATCTTTAAATAGCCCACTTTTTGGAGCAGCCCTCGCTTACGGCCATACCGCGCTGAGAGCGCCCGATCTCGTCTGATCTCGGAAGCTAAGCAGCGTCGGGCCTGCTTAGTACTTGGATGGGAGACCGCCTGGGAATACCAGGTGCTGTAAGCTTTTGCCTTTTCTTCACTATTTATATAATATGCTGGCTTTTACGGAGGCTGATCTTTAAATAGCCCACTTTTTGGAGCAGCCCTCGCTTACGGCCATACCGCGCTGAGAGCGCCCGATCTCGTCTGATCTCGGAAGCTAAGCAGCGTCGGGCCTGCTTAGTACTTGGATGGGAGACCGCCTGGGAATACCAGGTGCTGTAAGCTTTTGCCTTTTCTTCACTATTTATATAATATGCTGGCTTTTACGGAGGCTGATCTTTAAATAGCCCACTTTTTGGAGCAGCCCTCGCTTACGGCCATACCCCCACCTGAGGCGCTAGAGAGCAACAGGAAGTGGTTGGCAGCAGTTGGGAGAGGAAGGCTCTCCTCCATTTTGTGTTTAATTTTTGTTTGTTTTGTGAGTTGTAATACGTTAAGTTAGTTTTTTGTGTTTTTTGTCAACTTTTAAACCACCTAACAGCAGCATTCTTGCTGTCTGGAGGGTGGTTAGTTCCTTTTTTTTTTTTTTTTTTTTTTAATGGATGGATTAATTTCTATGAATATGGATTTGGCACGAGAGAAAAGGCAGCAAACAGAAAATGGACTGGATAAAAGACTACGAGAAAAGGATTACCCTAAAAAGGAGCAGAAACGGATTTACGCTAAAGAAGCAACCGTAGTGATTGATCTGACTGAAGTGCAGGATGGGAAAGCAGAAGACATTATTCAAGCACTGACAGACAAGATGGACGTGACGACTATACTTGCGGTAAGACCAAAAATGATGAGAGAATATGAAATAACATTGGAGAAAGAAGAAGATATTGAGAAACTAGCAGATGGATTGATGATAAAAGGAAAGACATGTGAAATTAAAAAGTTGAATAATAAAGAATTTGTTGTCTCTTTCATGCATCTGCCCGCTTACCTGGAGGACGACGTGGTTCTACAAAAGCTGGAGGGATGGGGGGTAACTCCCATCTCCCAGATCAAACGGAGATTTTATCCGGGCACCCGCATCGAGGATGGAACGAGATTTGTGAGAGTGCGATTCCCAAAAGAGGTGGCTTCTCTGCCCTATAGCACGAGAATGGAGACAGAAGAGGGGCCTCAGTATTTCAGGGTGATACACAGCCAGCAGGTGAGAACCTGTAGGCTGTGTATGAGCCCTGAACACCTGATGAAGGACTGCCCAGACTTCAAATGTTTCAAGTGCGAGGAGAGGGGCCACTTCGCACGGGACTGTAATGCAGTGAGGTGCCCGGACTGCAGGCTCGTACTAAATAAGTGCGAGTGCTGGTTCGGAGACCAGCAGGAGGATGACCAGGAGAGCGAGCAGATGCATGAGGGAGACAATGAAGAGGAGCCACGCGAGGACACGGGAGGAACACAAAGAGAGGGTATTGCAGGCACGGACATTGACGATGAAAGCGAAAGGACTGGAGTAATGCAGGACAATGACGAAACAGAGACACTGATGGAGACGACGGAGGATTTGCAAACAGAATTGGAAGAGTCAGAGGAGCAGGTCAACGAGGAAGGGAGAGTGGACAGAGACAGCGAAAACATTGATGATGGCGGCACCATGGGAATATCAAATAAAAGAAGAAGAAGAACTAAGGTAACACCAAATCTAGAGAAAGCCAAAAGGAAAGTTTTAAAACAAACATGTGAGGAGAAACAGGACAGTGGAGATACTGGAAAGGAAGGGGAGGCCATGAGCTGACAAAATGGGGACTTTATGGCTTTTAGTTTATTTTATGGTGTTGAAAATTGTGACTTTTAATGCTAGAGGACTAATGAATGGTTTTAAATTTGAAAAGATGAAGGAACTGTGTAAAAATGAGGATGTGATTTTATTGCAAGAGACAAACTGGAAAGAGAATCGTATGGAGGATTTTAAAAAAAGATGGGAAGGGGAATTACTCTTTAATAACGGAGAAGGAAAAATTGGAGGAGGAATGGCGATTTTAATAAGAAAAGACAGAGGTATCAAGACAAAGCATTTGTATAGTGATAAAAAAGGAAAATGTATGGTTGTAGAAATGGTGATGGAGGAAGAAAATTTTATTTTAGGGAACGTGCATGCTCCGAATGAAGAAAAAGAAAAGAAAATGTATTTTAATGTTTTAGCCGATGTAATTGAAAAATGGGGGAAGGTGGTGATTGCAGGGGATTTTAACACAGTTTTTAGCAAAATGGATATGGCAAACGGGATGGTTTTTAAAACGGATGGGGGCAGAAAAGAACTAAAGTCGTTGATGGAAGAGAAAAATATGATTGATGTGTGGAGGGAAAGAAACGAGAAAAAGAAGGAATTTTCAAGAAGACAGTTGGTGGGGAATTTTATGTGCCAAACCAGAATAGATTATTTCTTAAGTACTAGAAATCTGGAATGTTTTATTGACAGAATAGTTTATAAAGACACAACCTTAAGCGATCACAAAATGGTTTTAATGGTGATGGATTTTAAAAGAGAAACGAAGGGACCTGGAGTGTGGATCTTAAACACTGATGTTTTAAAAAATGAAAGTTTTAAAAAAGAGATTGAAAATATATTAGATGAGAGGAAAAAAGATCTGATGTATATGGAAGACAAAAGGCAATGGTGGGAAAACGTAAAGTATCAGATAAAGAAATATTCAATAAACTACTGTAATTTGTTACAAAAGGTTAAAAGAACTAAGGAGAAAGAAGTAAGGAGAACATTAAAAGAGGAGTTAAATAAAAATGAAGTAAATGTACAAAAAGTAATTCAATTTGAAAATACATTGGGAAAAATAGAAGAGGAGAAATGCAAAGGGGCGATGTTAAGAAGCAAAGCAAAATACATGGTGGAAGGAGAAAAATGTAACAGATTCTTTTTTAATCTTGAGAAAAGCAGGGGGAAAGCGGAAATAATTAAAGAACTTAAAAGTAAGGATGGGAAAGTGGTGTCAGATACAGAGAGGATTTTAAAAGAAGTGAAAACATATTATGAGGAATTGTTTAAGTCAGAGGGAGGAGATGAGGAAAAACGGAAGATTTTATTACAACAAATAGCAAGGAAAGTTGGTGAGGAGGATAAAAAGGATTGTGAAAGCGAAATAACAACAGAAGAAATTAAACAAGCCATAAATCAATTAAGAGTGAAGAAAAGCCCTGGAATAGATGGTATTGGAAGCGAGTTTTACAAAGTTTTTAAAGAAAAGGTAGTTGGGATTTTAAATGAAATTTATGAAGAAGTGTTCAAAAAAGAAAGAGTAAACCCAAAAATGGGGCTAGGATTAATGAAAATAATATACAAGAAAAAGGGAGACAAAAATGAACTGAAGAATTTTAGACCCATTACAATGTTAAACACTGATTTAAAAATTTTAGCAAAGGTCTTAGCGAATAGGTTAAAAAAAGTCATGCCAAATATAATAGAAACCAACCAAGCATATGGAGTAAAGGGGAGGGATATAGCAGACATTACAAGCAGCATAAGAGATATAGTGGGTTATATAAAAGAAAAAGAAAGGAGCGCATACATTATAAGTATGGACTTTGAAAAGGCGTTCGACAGAGTCGAACATGGGTTTTTATTTGCGATTTTAAAAGAATTTGGTTTTGGAGATAATTTTATAAAATGGATCTCAATTTTATACAGGGATATTTTAACAAAAGTAAAATGCAATGGATTTTTAACTCAACCTTTTAAAGTTTCAAGATCTATAAGACAAGGGTGTCCATTGTCAGCACAGTTGTACTCTTTGGTGGCAGAACCTTTAGGGCTTTTAATAAACAGAGAAAAAAGAATAAATGGAATAAAAATGGAAGAGGGAAAAGAGTTAACAAAAATATTTCAATACGCTGATGACACGACAGTTGTGGTTGAAAATATAGAAAGTGTTAAAAGAGTGATAGAGAAAACAACATTTTATTGTGAGGGTTCAGGTGCAAAAATAAATGAAGAAAAAACTGTATATATGAAGTTTGGAAGGGCCGAGATTTTAACGGGGCTTTTTAGGTTTAAGGAGGTTCAAGAAATGAAGATTTTAGGGGCAATATTAGCAAGGAATGAAAAGGAGGCAATTGACAATATGTGGGAAGAGACGGTAGGAGGGATGGAAAGAAGACTTATTTTTTGGAGAAACAGATCTTTAAGTTTGAAAGGGAAAATTTTAATTGTAAATATGTTAATGTTATCCAAAATGTGGTACAATTTACATGTCATGCCATTGCCAGATTGGGTTTTGAAGAGAATAAAGAAAAGTGTTTTAGAATTTCTATGGGACAAAAAGCCTCCAAGAATTGCATATCTTACATTGATAGGGAAACCAGAAGAGGGAGGAATGGGGTTGGTCGACGTAGAGCAAAAAATGAAAAGCATGAGGGTAAAAGTGGTAAGGAAATATTTGGATGACACGAACAATGCAGAGTGGAAGAAAATAATGAGCTTCTATTTAAACAAATGTGGGAATTTTAATTTAGGGGAAGACATTTTATGGATGAAGCTGAAGAATTGGATGATGGAGGGGATCCCACAGTTTTATAAAGAGGTTTTAAATGCTTGGAGGCTTTTTTTAACAGAGGTGGATTTTAATCCAGAGGGGAGGGAAAGGATTTTAAATCAACCTCTGTTTTTAAATGGAAAAGTAAAGATACAAGAGCATGACCTCTATTTTAAGAAATGGTTGCAAGTGGGGATTGTGAAGGTAAGGGATGTTTTATGGGAATATAAAGAGGGATTTTTACCACTTCAAGTGATTATAGATGCGATGGAGGAGGGGAAGGAGGATTTTAATGTAATGTTTTTAAAAAGACAATACGAAGAGGTAAAAAAAGCAATCCCTGGAGAATGGCTGGATGATCTTAACAAGAGGGAAGAAAAGGAGAACAAAATGAATGTGTTTTTAAAATGTAAAGACAAGTTGGTGAATTTTAATTTGGGTACTGTTAAAATGTTTTATGGTTTTTTTATGAAAAGAATTTTTAAAAAACCTGTTGCCAATCAATTCTGGATAAGGCATTTTAACGAAATTGAAGAAAAAGATATCTGGAAGCATATGGCATGGAAATGGTTGGATGTAGATCTAGAATGTTTTGATTATTTTATTAGACAAAATGTGATTTTTACGGAAATGAGATTGTGTGCTATGCAGAAAGAAACAAATGCTCAATGCAAAGTTTGTAAAACAGAAGATGAGGGAATTTTACATTTGTTTTTATTCTGTAAGGAGTTGATCCCATTTTTTAACGAATTTAAGAAACTAATCAAAGATTTAAGAGGTAACGAAGAGGATTTTAATTGGAGTAGAATGTTTATGTTGGGAATAGCAGAGAATAAACCAAACAAGAAACTCATTAATTTGTTTTTAATTGTGGCAAAAAAAGCTATATGGAAAAGAAGGAATATAGCGAAAAACAGAGATTTTGTTTTAAACCTTTGGTTTCTTTTTAAATGGATGGCAGAAGATCATGTCAAAATGCTGTACAGTTATTTTAAATCAGAAAATATTATGGGAGATTTTTATGAAATTTTTACAAAAGATGTCATATGTATTTTAAAAAATATGCACTTTTACATGCCAGGGGAAGATGAACTTTTGTTGGTTTAGCTTTTAGGCTTTTATTTGTTGTTATGATTGGGTTAAAAAGATGCTTGTGTCATGTAATATTTACGAATGTTTCCCCAGCAACAATGCTAAATACTCGGAAATTGGTGATAACGGTTTTGTTGTGTATTGGGTTCTTCTTCAGTAGTAATGAAAATGTATTATTGATTTGTGTATTCAATGTGTATTCAAATATATAATGATTTTTGTACAATAAAAAAAAAAAAAAAAAAAAAAAAGAGCGCCCGATCTCGTCTGATCTCGGAAGCTAAGCAGCGTCGGGCCTGCTTAGTACTTGGATGGGAGACCGCCTGGGAATACCAGGTGCTGTAAGCTTTTGCCTTTTCTTCACTATTTATATAATATGCTGGCTTTTAGAAAGACGTGTTTTACCGCTCTATTTATTACAATCATTTAAATGTATTATAGAGTTTTAAGTGTTTTACATGTTTTTTAGGCCATTTTATTACTCTTAACATTTTAAGTGAGTGTGTGTCTTTAAAAAATGGATGGTTGGCCTGCCATGTGACTAGACACATGACAGGAAGCAGGAAGTACAACTGTATAAGAGAGCAGCATGACAAACAAAGGACAGTCACCAAACTGTTGGATTGAGGAGTTGCTAATTTTAGAGCTCACCTTTCCATTCACCACCTGCAAACTTTGGATTACACTTTCTGTGGATTGTATATACACCGGTGGACACTCACATTGGACTTATCAACACACTGGGATTCTTGGACTGTTTTTAGGGTATGGACAAATGAACTGTATTCTTTTAACAGCGTTTACCTCGTTTTATCGTGTTGTTTTAAAGTCTTTTATGTGAACCTTGTAAATAAACCAAATCTATTTAAACCAATCTTCTTTTATGTCTCATTCTTTTAACCACTAGTCATCTCTCACAGTTAAATCTGACCCCATTTTAGTCTTGTAACTCGGCTGATAAGGCCGATTGTTACACTTGGATGGGAGACCGCCTGGGATTACCAGGTGCTGTAAGCTTTTGCCTTTTCTTCACTATTTATATAATATGCTGGCTTTTACGGAGGCTGATCTTTAAATAGCCCACTTTTTGGAGCAGCCCTCGCTTACGGCCATACCGCGCTGAGAGCGCCCGATCTCGTCTGATCTCGGAAGCTAAGCAGCGTCGGGCCTGCTTAGTACTTGGATGGGAGACCGCCTGGGAATACCAGGTGCTGTAAGCTTTTGCCTTTTCTTCACTATTTATATAATATTCTGGCTTTTAGAAAGACGTGTTTTACCGCTCTATTTATTACAATCATTTAAATGTATTATAGAGTTTTAAGTGTTTTACATGTTTTTTAGGCCATTTTATTACTCTTAACATTTTAAGTGAGTGTGCGTCTTTAAAAAATGGATGGTTGGCCTGCCATGTGACTAGACACATGACAGGAAGCAGGAAGTACAACTGTATAAGAGAGCAGCATGACAAACAAAGGACAGTCACCAAACTGTTGGATTGAGGAGTTGCTAATTTTAGAGCTCACCTTTCCATTCACCACCTGCAAACTTTGGATTACACTTTCTGTGGATTGTATATACACCGGTGGACACTCACATTGGACTTATCAACACACTGGGATTCTTGGACTGTTTTTAGGGTATGGACAAATGAACTGTATTCTTTTAACAGCGTTTACCTCGTTTTATCGTGTTGTTTTAAAGTCTTTTATGTGAACCTTGTAAATAAACCAAATCTATTTAAACCAATCTTCTTTTATGTCTCATTCTTTTAACCACTAGTCATCTCTCACAGTTAAATCTGACCCCATTTTAGTCTTGTAACTCGGCTGATAAGGCCGATTGTTACACTTGGATGGGAGACCGCCTGGGATTACCAGGTGCTGTAAGCTTTTGCCTTTTCTTCACTATTTATATAATATGCTGGCTTTTACGGAGGCTGATCTTTAAATAGCCCACTTTTTGGAGCAGCCCTCGCTTACGGCCATACCGCGCTGAGAGCGCCCGATCTCGTCTGATCTCGGAAGCTAAGCAGCGTCGGGCCTGCTTAGTACTTGGATGGGAGACCGCCTGGGAATACCAGGTGCTGTAAGCTTTTGCCTTTTCTTCACTATTTATATAATATGCTGGCTTTTACGGAGGCTGATCTTTAAATAGCCCACTTTTTGGAGCAGCCCTCGCTTACGGCCATACCGCGCTGAGAGCGCCCGATCTCGTCTGATCTCGGAAGCTAAGCAGCGTCGGGCCTGCTTAGTACTTGGATGGGAGACCGCCTGGGAATACCAGGTGCTGTAAGCTTTTGCCTTTTCTTCACTATTTATATAATATGCTGGCTTTTACGGAGGCTGATCTTTAAATAGCCCACTTTTTGGAGCAGCCCTCGCTTACGGCCATACCCCCACCTGAGGCGCTAGAGAGCAACAGGAAGTGGTTGGCAGCAGTTGGGAGAGGAAGGCTCTCCTCCATTTTGTGTTTAATTTTTGTTTGTTTTGTGAGTTGTAATACGTTAAGTTAGTTTTTTGTGTTTTTTGTCAACTTTTAAACCACCTAACAGCAGCATTCTTGCTGTCTGGAGGGTGGTTAGTTCCTTTTTTTTTTTTTTTTTTTTTTAATGGATGGATTAATTTCTATGAATATGGATTTGGCACGAGAGAAAAGGCAGCAAACAGAAAATGGACTGGATAAAAGACTACGAGAAAAGGATTACCCTAAAAAGGAGCAGAAACGGATTTACGCTAAAGAAGCAACCGTAGTGATTGATCTGACTGAAGTGCAGGATGGGAAAGCAGAAGACATTATTCAAGCACTGACAGACAAGATGGACGTGACGACTATACTTGCGGTAAGACCAAAAATGATGAGAGAATATGAAATAACATTGGAGAAAGAAGAAGATATTGAGAAACTAGCAGATGGATTGATGATAAAAGGAAAGACATGTGAAATTAAAAAGTTGAATAATAAAGAATTTGTTGTCTCTTTCATGCATCTGCCCGCTTACCTGGAGGACGACGTGGTTCTACAAAAGCTGGAGGGATGGGGGGTAACTCCCATCTCCCAGATCAAACGGAGATTTTATCCGGGCACCCGCATCGAGGATGGAACGAGATTTGTGAGAGTGCGATTCCCAAAAGAGGTGGCTTCTCTGCCCTATAGCACGAGAATGGAGACAGAAGAGGGGCCTCAGTATTTCAGGGTGATACACAGCCAGCAGGTGAGAACCTGTAGGCTGTGTATGAGCCCTGAACACCTGATGAAGGACTGCCCAGACTTCAAATGTTTCAAGTGCGAGGAGAGGGGCCACTTCGCACGGGACTGTAATGCAGTGAGGTGCCCGGACTGCAGGCTCGTACTAAATAAGTGCGAGTGCTGGTTCGGAGACCAGCAGGAGGATGACCAGGAGAGCGGGCAGATGCATGAGGGAGACAATGAAGAGGAGCCACGCGAGGACACGGGAGGAACACAAAGAGAGGGTATTGCAGGCACGGACATTGACGATGAAAGCGAAAGGACTGGAGTAATGCAGGACAATGACGAAACAGAGACACTGATGGAGACGACGGAGGATTTGCAAACAGAATTGGAAGAGTCAGAGGAGCAGGTCAACGAGGAAGGGAGAGTGGACAGAGACAGCGAAAACATTGATGATGGCGGCACCATGGGAATATCAAATAAAAGAAGAAGAAGAACTAAGGTAACACCAAATCTAGAGAAAGCCAAAAGGAAAGTTTTAAAACAAACATGTGAGGAGAAACAGGACAGTGGAGATACTGGAAAGGAAGGGGAGGCCATGAGCTGACAAAATGGGGACTTTATGGCTTTTAGTTTATTTTATGGTGTTGAAAATTGTGACTTTTAATGCTAGAGGACTAATGAATGGTTTTAAATTTGAAAAGATGAAGGAACTGTGTAAAAATGAGGATGTGATTTTATTGCAAGAGACAAACTGGAAAGAGAATCGTATGGAGGATTTTAAAAAAAGATGGGAAGGGGAATTACTCTTTAATAACGGAGAAGGAAAAATTGGAGGAGGAATGGCGATTTTAATAAGAAAAGACAGAGGTATCAAGACAAAGCATTTGTATAGTGATAAAAAAGGAAAATGTATGGTTGTAGAAATGGTGATGGAGGAAGAAAATTTTATTTTAGGGAACGTGCATGCTCCGAATGAAGAAAAAGAAAAGAAAATGTATTTTAATGTTTTAGCCGATGTAATTGAAAAATGGGGGAAGGTGGTGATTGCAGGGGATTTTAACACAGTTTTTAGCAAAATGGATATGGCAAACGGGATGGTTTTTAAAACGGATGGGGGCAGAAAAGAACTAAAGTCGTTGATGGAAGAGAAAAATATGATTGATGTGTGGAGGGAAAGAAACGAGAAAAAGAAGGAATTTTCAAGAAGACAGTTGGTGGGGAATTTTATGTGCCAAACCAGAATAGATTATTTCTTAAGTACTAGAAATCTGGAATGTTTTATTGACAGAATAGTTTATAAAGACACAACCTTAAGCGATCACAAAATGGTTTTAATGGTGATGGATTTTAAAAGAGAAACGAAGGGACCTGGAGTGTGGATCTTAAACACTGATGTTTTAAAAAATGAAAGTTTTAAAAAAGAGATTGAAAATATATTAGATGAGAGGAAAAAAGATCTGATGTATATGGAAGACAAAAGGCAATGGTGGGAAAACGTAAAGTATCAGATAAAGAAATATTCAATAAACTACTGTAATTTGTTACAAAAGGTTAAAAGAACTAAGGAGAAAGAAGTAAGGAGAACATTAAAAGAGGAGTTAAATAAAAATGAAGTAAATGTACAAAAAGTAATTCAATTTGAAAATACATTGGGAAAAATAGAAGAGGAGAAATGCAAAGGGGCGATGTTAAGAAGCAAAGCAAAATACATGGTGGAAGGAGAAAAATGTAACAGATTCTTTTTTAATCTTGAGAAAAGCAGGGGGAAAGCGGAAATAATTAAAGAACTTAAAAGTAAGGATGGGAAAGTGGTGTCAGATACAGAGAGGATTTTAAAAGAAGTGAAAACATATTATGAGGAATTGTTTAAGTCAGAGGGAGGAGATGAGGAAAAACGGAAGATTTTATTACAACAAATAGCAAGGAAAGTTGGTGAGGAGGATAAAAAGGATTGTGAAAGCGAAATAACAACAGAAGAAATTAAACAAGCCATAAATCAATTAAGAGTGAAGAAAAGCCCTGGAATAGATGGTATTGGAAGCGAGTTTTACAAAGTTTTTAAAGAAAAGGTAGTTGGGATTTTAAATGAAATTTATGAAGAAGTGTTCAAAAAAGAAAGAGTAAACCCAAAAATGGGGCTAGGATTAATGAAAATAATATACAAGAAAAAGGGAGACAAAAATGAACTGAAGAATTTTAGACCCATTACAATGTTAAACACTGATTTAAAAATTTTAGCAAAGGTCTTAGCGAATAGGTTAAAAAAAGTCATGCCAAATATAATAGAAACCAACCAAGCATATGGAGTAAAGGGGAGGGATATAGCAGACATTACAAGCAGCATAAGAGATATAGTGGGTTATATAAAAGAAAAAGAAAGGAGCGCATACATTATAAGTATGGACTTTGAAAAGGCGTTCGACAGAGTCGAACATGGGTTTTTATTTGCGATTTTAAAAGAATTTGGTTTTGGAGATAATTTTATAAAATGGATCTCAATTTTATACAGGGATATTTTAACAAAAGTAAAATGCAATGGATTTTTAACTCAACCTTTTAAAGTTTCAAGATCTATAAGACAAGGGTGTCCATTGTCAGCACAGTTGTACTCTTTGGTGGCAGAACCTTTAGGGCTTTTAATAAACAGAGAAAAAAGAATAAATGGAATAAAAATGGAAGAGGGAAAAGAGTTAACAAAAATATTTCAATACGCTGATGACACGACAGTTGTGGTTGAAAATATAGAAAGTGTTAAAAGAGTGATAGAGAAAACAACATTTTATTGTGAGGGTTCAGGTGCAAAAATAAATGAAGAAAAAACTGTATATATGAAGTTTGGAAGGGCCGAGATTTTAACGGGGCTTTTTAGGTTTAAGGAGGTTCAAGAAATGAAGATTTTAGGGGCAATATTAGCAAGGAATGAAAAGGAGGCAATTGACAATATGTGGGAAGAGACGGTAGGAGGGATGGAAAGAAGACTTATTTTTTGGAGAAACAGATCTTTAAGTTTGAAAGGGAAAATTTTAATTGTAAATATGTTAATGTTATCCAAAATGTGGTACAATTTACATGTCATGCCATTGCCAGATTGGGTTTTGAAGAGAATAAAGAAAAGTGTTTTAGAATTTCTATGGGACAAAAAGCCTCCAAGAATTGCATATCTTACATTGATAGGGAAACCAGAAGAGGGAGGAATGGGGTTGGTCGACGTAGAGCAAAAAATGAAAAGCATGAGGGTAAAAGTGGTAAGGAAATATTTGGATGACACGAACAATGCAGAGTGGAAGAAAATAATGAGCTTCTATTTAAACAAATGTGGGAATTTTAATTTAGGGGAAGACATTTTATGGATGAAGCTGAAGAATTGGATGATGGAGGGGATCCCACAGTTTTATAAAGAGGTTTTAAATGCTTGGAGGCTTTTTTTAACAGAGGTGGATTTTAATCCAGAGGGGAGGGAAAGGATTTTAAATCAACCTCTGTTTTTAAATGGAAAAGTAAAGATACAAGAGCATGACCTCTATTTTAAGAAATGGTTGCAAGTGGGGATTGTGAAGGTAAGGGATGTTTTATGGGAATATAAAGAGGGATTTTTACCACTTCAAGTGATTATAGATGCGATGGAGGAGGGGAAGGAGGATTTTAATGTAATGTTTTTAAAAAGACAATACGAAGAGGTAAAAAAAGCAATCCCTGGAGAATGGCTGGATGATCTTAACAAGAGGGAAGAAAAGGAGAACAAAATGAATGTGTTTTTAAAATGTAAAGACAAGTTGGTGAATTTTAATTTGGGTACTGTTAAAATGTTTTATGGTTTTTTTATGAAAAGAATTTTTAAAAAACCTGTTGCCAATCAATTCTGGATAAGGCATTTTAACGAAATTGAAGAAAAAGATATCTGGAAGCATATGGCATGGAAATGGTTGGATGTAGATCTAGAATGTTTTGATTATTTTATTAGACAAAATGTGATTTTTACGGAAATGAGATTGTGTGCTATGCAGAAAGAAACAAATGCTCAATGCAAAGTTTGTAAAACAGAAGATGAGGGAATTTTACATTTGTTTTTATTCTGTAAGGAGTTGATCCCATTTTTTAACGAATTTAAGAAACTAATCAAAGATTTAAGAGGTAACGAAGAGGATTTTAATTGGAGTAGAATGTTTATGTTGGGAATAGCAGAGAATAAACCAAACAAGAAACTCATTAATTTGTTTTTAATTGTGGCAAAAAAAGCTATATGGAAAAGAAGGAATATAGCGAAAAACAGAGATTTTGTTTTAAACCTTTGGTTTCTTTTTAAATGGATGGCAGAAGATCATGTCAAAATGCTGTACAGTTATTTTAAATCAGAAAATATTATGGGAGATTTTTATGAAATTTTTACAAAAGATGTCATATGTATTTTAAAAAATATGCACTTTTACATGCCAGGGGAAGATGAACTTTTGTTGGTTTAGCTTTTAGGCTTTTATTTGTTGTTATGATTGGGTTAAAAAGATGCTTGTGTCATGTAATATTTACGAATGTTTCCCCAGCAACAATGCTAAATACTCGGAAATTGGTGATAACGGTTTTGTTGTGTATTGGGTTCTTCTTCAGTAGTAATGAAAATGTATTATTGATTTGTGTATTCAATGTGTATTCAAATATATAATGATTTTTGTACAATAAAAAAAAAAAAAAAAAAAAAAAAAGAGCGCCCGATCTCGTCTGATCTCGGAAGCTAAGCAGCGTCGGGCCTGCTTAGTACTTGGATGGGAGACCGCCTGGGAATACCAGGTGCTGTAAGCTTTTGCCTTTTCTTCACTATTTATATAATATGCTGGCTTTTAGAAAGACGTGTTTTACCGCTCTATTTATTACAATCATTTAAATGTATTATAGAGTTTTAAGTGTTTTACATGTTTTTTAGGCCATTTTATTACTCTTAACATTTTAAGTGAGTGTGTGTCTTTAAAAAATGGATGGTTGGCCTGCCATGTGACTAGACACATGACAGGAAGCAGGAAGTACAACTGTATAAGAGAGCAGCATGACAAACAAAGGACAGTCACCAAACTGTTGGATTGAGGAGTTGCTAATTTTAGAGCTCACCTTTCCATTCACCACCTGCAAACTTTGGATTACACTTTCTGTGGATTGTATATACACCGGTGGACACTCACATTGGACTTATCAACACACTGGGATTCTTGGACTGTTTTTAGGGTATGGACAAATGAACTGTATTCTTTTAACAGCGTTTACCTCGTTTTATCGTGTTGTTTTAAAGTCTTTTATGTGAACCTTGTAAATAAACCAAATCTATTTAAACCAATCTTCTTTTATGTCTCATTCTTTTAACCACTAGTCATCTCTCACAGTTAAATCTGACCCCATTTTAGTCTTGTAACTCGGCTGATAAGGCCGATTGTTACACTTGGATGGGAGACCGCCTGGGATTACCAGGTGCTGTAAGCTTTTGCCTTTTCTTCACTATTTATATAATATGCTGGCTTTTACGGAGGCTGATCTTTAAATAGCCCACTTTTTGGAGCAGCCCTCGCTTACGGCCATACCGCGCTGAGAGCGCCCGATCTCGTCTGATCTCGGAAGCTAAGCAGCGTCGGGCCTGCTTAGTACTTGGATGGGAGACCGCCTGGGAATACCAGGTGCTGTAAGCTTTTGCCTTTTCTTCACTATTTATATAATATTCTGGCTTTTAGAAAGACGTGTTTTACCGCTCTATTTATTACAATCATTTAAATGTATTATAGAGTTTTAAGTGTTTTACATGTTTTTTAGGCCATTTTATTACTCTTAACATTTTAAGTGAGTGTGCGTCTTTAAAAAATGGATGGTTGGCCTGCCATGTGACTAGACACATGACAGGAAGCAGGAAGTACAACTGTATAAGAGAGCAGCATGACAAACAAAGGACAGTCACCAAACTGTTGGATTGAGGAGTTGCTAATTTTAGAGCTCACCTTTCCATTCACCACCTGCAAACTTTGGATTACACTTTCTGTGGATTGTATATACACCGGTGGACACTCACATTGGACTTATCAACACACTGGGATTCTTGGACTGTTTTTAGGGTATGGACAAATGAACTGTATTCTTTTAACAGCGTTTACCTCGTTTTATCGTGTTGTTTTAAAGTCTTTTATGTGAACCTTGTAAATAAACCAAATCTATTTAAACCAATCTTCTTTTATGTCTCATTCTTTTAACCACTAGTCATCTCTCACAGTTAAATCTGACCCCATTTTAGTCTTGTAACTCGGCTGATAAGGCCGATTGTTACACTTGGATGGGAGACCGCCTGGGATTACCAGGTGCTGTAAGCTTTTGCCTTTTCTTCACTATTTATATAATATGCTGGCTTTTACGGAGGCTGATCTTTAAATAGCCCACTTTTTGGAGCAGCCCTCGCTTACGGCCATACCGCGCTGAGAGCGCCCGATCTCGTCTGATCTCGGAAGCTAAGCAGCGTCGGGCCTGCTTAGTACTTGGATGGGAGACCGCCTGGGAATACCAGGTGCTGTAAGCTTTTGCCTTTTCTTCACTATTTATATAATATGCTGGCTTTTACGGAGGCTGATCTTTAAATAGCCCACTTTTTGGAGCAGCCCTCGCTTACGGCCATACCGCGCTGAGAGCGCCCGATCTCGTCTGATCTCGGAAGCTAAGCAGCGTCGGGCCTGCTTAGTACTTGGATGGGAGACCGCCTGGGAATACCAGGTGCTGTAAGCTTTTGCCTTTTCTTCACTATTTATATAATATGCTGGCTTTTACGGAGGCTGATCTTTAAATAGCCCACTTTTTGGAGCAGCCCTCGCTTACGGCCATACCCCCACCTGAGGCGCTAGAGAGCAACAGGAAGTGGTTGGCAGCAGTTGGGAGAGGAAGGCTCTCCTCCATTTTGTGTTTAATTTTTGTTTGTTTTGTGAGTTGTAATACGTTAAGTTAGTTTTTTGTGTTTTTTGTCAACTTTTAAACCACCTAACAGCAGCATTCTTGCTGTCTGGAGGGTGGTTAGTTCCTTTTTTTTTTTTTTTTTTTTTTTAATGGATGGATTAATTTCTATGAATATGGATTTGGCACGAGAGAAAAGGCAGCAAACAGAAAATGGACTGGATAAAAGACTACGAGAAAAGGATTACCCTAAAAAGGAGCAGAAACGGATTTACGCTAAAGAAGCAACCGTAGTGATTGATCTGACTGAAGTGCAGGATGGGAAAGCAGAAGACATTATTCAAGCACTGACAGACAAGATGGACGTGACGACTATACTTGCGGTAAGACCAAAAATGATGAGAGAATATGAAATAACATTGGAGAAAGAAGAAGATATTGAGAAACTAGCAGATGGATTGATGATAAAAGGAAAGACATGTGAAATTAAAAAGTTGAATAATAAAGAATTTGTTGTCTCTTTCATGCATCTGCCCGCTTACCTGGAGGACGACGTGGTTCTACAAAAGCTGGAGGGATGGGGGGTAACTCCCATCTCCCAGATCAAACGGAGATTTTATCCGGGCACCCGCATCGAGGATGGAACGAGATTTGTGAGAGTGCGATTCCCAAAAGAGGTGGCTTCTCTGCCCTATAGCACGAGAATGGAGACAGAAGAGGGGCCTCAGTATTTCAGGGTGATACATAGCCAGCAGGTGAGAACCTGTAGGCTGTGTATGAGCCCTGAACACCTGATGAAGGACTGCCCAGACTTCAAATGTTTCAAGTGCGAGGAGAGGGGCCACTTCGCACGGGACTGTAATGCAGTGAGGTGCCCGGACTGCAGGCTCGTACTAAATAAGTGCGAGTGCTGGTTCGGAGACCAGCAGGAGGATGACCAGGAGAGCGGGCAGATGCATGAGGGAGACAATGAAGAGGAGCCACGCGAGGACACGGGAGGAACACAAAGAGAGGGTATTGCAGGCACGGACATTGACGATGAAAGCGAAAGGACTGGAGTAATGCAGGACAATGACGAAACAGAGACACTGATGGAGACGACGGAGGATTTGCAAACAGAATTGGAAGAGTCAGAGGAGCAGGTCAACGAGGAAGGGAGAGTGGACAGAGACAGCGAAAACATTGATGATGGCGGCACCATGGGAATATCAAATAAAAGAAGAAGAAGAACTAAGGTAACACCAAATCTAGAGAAAGCCAAAAGGAAAGTTTTAAAACAAACATGTGAGGAGAAACAGGACAGTGGAGATACTGGAAAGGAAGGGGAGGCCATGAGCTGACAAAATGGGGACTTTATGGCTTTTAGTTTATTTTATGGTGTTGAAAATTGTGACTTTTAATGCTAGAGGACTAATGAATGGTTTTAAATTTGAAAAGATGAAGGAACTGTGTAAAAATGAGGATGTGATTTTATTGCAAGAGACAAACTGGAAAGAGAATCGTATGGAGGATTTTAAAAAAAGATGGGAAGGGGAATTACTCTTTAATAACGGAGAAGGAAAAATTGGAGGAGGAATGGCGATTTTAATAAGAAAAGACAGAGGTATCAAGACAAAGCATTTGTATAGTGATAAAAAAGGAAAATGTATGGTTGTAGAAATGGTGATGGAGGAAGAAAATTTTATTTTAGGGAACGTGCATGCTCCGAATGAAGAAAAAGAAAAGAAAATGTATTTTAATGTTTTAGCCGATGTAATTGAAAAATGGGGGAAGGTGGTGATTGCAGGGGATTTTAACACAGTTTTTAGCAAAATGGATATGGCAAACGGGATGGTTTTTAAAACGGATGGGGGCAGAAAAGAACTAAAGTCGTTGATGGAAGAGAAAAATATGATTGATGTGTGGAGGGAAAGAAACGAGAAAAAGAAGGAATTTTCAAGAAGACAGTTGGTGGGGAATTTTATGTGCCAAACCAGAATAGATTATTTCTTAAGTACTAGAAATCTGGAATGTTTTATTGACAGAATAGTTTATAAAGACACAACCTTAAGCGATCACAAAATGGTTTTAATGGTGATGGATTTTAAAAGAGAAACGAAGGGACCTGGAGTGTGGATCTTAAACACTGATGTTTTAAAAAATGAAAGTTTTAAAAAAGAGATTGAAAATATATTAGATGAGAGGAAAAAAGATCTGATGTATATGGAAGACAAAAGGCAATGGTGGGAAAACGTAAAGTATCAGATAAAGAAATATTCAATAAACTACTGTAATTTGTTACAAAAGGTTAAAAGAACTAAGGAGAAAGAAGTAAGGAGAACATTAAAAGAGGAGTTAAATAAAAATGAAGTAAATGTACAAAAAGTAATTCAATTTGAAAATACATTGGGAAAAATAGAAGAGGAGAAATGCAAAGGGGCGATGTTAAGAAGCAAAGCAAAATACATGGTGGAAGGAGAAAAATGTAACAGATTCTTTTTTAATCTTGAGAAAAGCAGGGGGAAAGCGGAAATAATTAAAGAACTTAAAAGTAAGGATGGGAAAGTGGTGTCAGATACAGAGAGGATTTTAAAAGAAGTGAAAACATATTATGAGGAATTGTTTAAGTCAGAGGGAGGAGATGAGGAAAAACGGAAGATTTTATTACAACAAATAGCAAGGAAAGTTGGTGAGGAGGATAAAAAGGATTGTGAAAGCGAAATAACAACAGAAGAAATTAAACAAGCCATAAATCAATTAAGAGTGAAGAAAAGCCCTGGAATAGATGGTATTGGAAGCGAGTTTTACAAAGTTTTTAAAGAAAAGGTAGTTGGGATTTTAAATGAAATTTATGAAGAAGTGTTCAAAAAAGAAAGAGTAAACCCAAAAATGGGGCTAGGATTAATGAAAATAATATACAAGAAAAAGGGAGACAAAAATGAACTGAAGAATTTTAGACCCATTACAATGTTAAACACTGATTTAAAAATTTTAGCAAAGGTCTTAGCGAATAGGTTAAAAAAAGTCATGCCAAATATAATAGAAACCAACCAAGCATATGGAGTAAAGGGGAGGGATATAGCAGACATTACAAGCAGCATAAGAGATATAGTGGGTTATATAAAAGAAAAAGAAAGGAGCGCATACATTATAAGTATGGACTTTGAAAAGGCGTTCGACAGAGTCGAACATGGGTTTTTATTTGCGATTTTAAAAGAATTTGGTTTTGGAGATAATTTTATAAAATGGATCTCAATTTTATACAGGGATATTTTAACAAAAGTAAAATGCAATGGATTTTTAACTCAACCTTTTAAAGTTTCAAGATCTATAAGACAAGGGTGTCCATTGTCAGCACAGTTGTACTCTTTGGTGGCAGAACCTTTAGGGCTTTTAATAAACAGAGAAAAAAGAATAAATGGAATAAAAATGGAAGAGGGAAAAGAGTTAACAAAAATATTTCAATACGCTGATGACACGACAGTTGTGGTTGAAAATATAGAAAGTGTTAAAAGAGTGATAGAGAAAACAACATTTTATTGTGAGGGTTCAGGTGCAAAAATAAATGAAGAAAAAACTGTATATATGAAGTTTGGAAGGGCCGAGATTTTAACGGGGCTTTTTAGGTTTAAGGAGGTTCAAGAAATGAAGATTTTAGGGGCAATATTAGCAAGGAATGAAAAGGAGGCAATTGACAATATGTGGGAAGAGACGGTAGGAGGGATGGAAAGAAGACTTATTTTTTGGAGAAACAGATCTTTAAGTTTGAAAGGGAAAATTTTAATTGTAAATATGTTAATGTTATCCAAAATGTGGTACAATTTACATGTCATGCCATTGCCAGATTGGGTTTTGAAGAGAATAAAGAAAAGTGTTTTAGAATTTCTATGGGACAAAAAGCCTCCAAGAATTGCATATCTTACATTGATAGGGAAACCAGAAGAGGGAGGAATGGGGTTGGTCGACGTAGAGCAAAAAATGAAAAGCATGAGGGTAAAAGTGGTAAGGAAATATTTGGATGACACGAACAATGCAGAGTGGAAGAAAATAATGAGCTTCTATTTAAACAAATGTGGGAATTTTAATTTAGGGGAAGACATTTTATGGATGAAGCTGAAGAATTGGATGATGGAGGGGATCCCACAGTTTTATAAAGAGGTTTTAAATGCTTGGAGGCTTTTTTTAACAGAGGTGGATTTTAATCCAGAGGGGAGGGAAAGGATTTTAAATCAACCTCTGTTTTTAAATGGAAAAGTAAAGATACAAGAGCATGACCTCTATTTTAAGAAATGGTTGCAAGTGGGGATTGTGAAGGTAAGGGATGTTTTATGGGAATATAAAGAGGGATTTTTACCACTTCAAGTGATTATAGATGCGATGGAGGAGGGGAAGGAGGATTTTAATGTAATGTTTTTAAAAAGACAATACGAAGAGGTAAAAAAAGCAATCCCTGGAGAATGGCTGGATGATCTTAACAAGAGGGAAGAAAAGGAGAACAAAATGAATGTGTTTTTAAAATGTAAAGACAAGTTGGTGAATTTTAATTTGGGTACTGTTAAAATGTTTTATGGTTTTTTTATGAAAAGAATTTTTAAAAAACCTGTTGCCAATCAATTCTGGATAAGGCATTTTAACGAAATTGAAGAAAAAGATATCTGGAAGCATATGGCATGGAAATGGTTGGATGTAGATCTAGAATGTTTTGATTATTTTATTAGACAAAATGTGATTTTTACGGAAATGAGATTGTGTGCTATGCAGAAAGAAACAAATGCTCAATGCAAAGTTTGTAAAACAGAAGATGAGGGAATTTTACATTTGTTTTTATTCTGTAAGGAGTTGATCCCATTTTTTAACGAATTTAAGAAACTAATCAAAGATTTAAGAGGTAACGAAGAGGATTTTAATTGGAGTAGAATGTTTATGTTGGGAATAGCAGAGAATAAACCAAACAAGAAACTCATTAATTTGTTTTTAATTGTGGCAAAAAAAGCTATATGGAAAAGAAGGAATATAGCGAAAAACAGAGATTTTGTTTTAAACCTTTGGTTTCTTTTTAAATGGATGGCAGAAGATCATGTCAAAATGCTGTACAGTTATTTTAAATCAGAAAATATTATGGGAGATTTTTATGAAATTTTTACAAAAGATGTCATATGTATTTTAAAAAATATGCACTTTTACATGCCAGGGGAAGATGAACTTTTGTTGGTTTAGCTTTTAGGCTTTTATTTGTTGTTATGATTGGGTTAAAAAGATGCTTGTGTCATGTAATATTTACGAATGTTTCCCCAGCAACAATGCTAAATACTCGGAAATTGGTGATAACGGTTTTGTTGTGTATTGGGTTCTTCTTCAGTAGTAATGAAAATGTATTATTGATTTGTGTATTCAATGTGTATTCAAATATATAATGATTTTTGTACAATAAAAAAAAAAAAAAAAAAAAAAAAGAGCGCCCGATCTCGTCTGATCTCGGAAGCTAAGCAGCGTCGGGCCTGCTTAGTACTTGGATGGGAGACCGCCTGGGAATACCAGGTGCTGTAAGCTTTTGCCTTTTCTTCACTATTTATATAATATGCTGGCTTTTAGAAAGACGTGTTTTACCGCTCTATTTATTACAATCATTTAAATGTATTATAGAGTTTTAAGTGTTTTACATGTTTTTTAGGCCATTTTATTACTCTTAACATTTTAAGTGAGTGTGTGTCTTTAAAAAATGGATGGTTGGCCTGCCATGTGACTAGACACATGACAGGAAGCAGGAAGTACAACTGTATAAGAGAGCAGCATGACAAACAAAGGACAGTCACCAAACTGTTGGATTGAGGAGTTGCTAATTTTAGAGCTCACCTTTCCATTCACCACCTGCAAACTTTGGATTACACTTTCTGTGGATTGTATATACACCGGTGGACACTCACATTGGACTTATCAACACACTGGGATTCTTGGACTGTTTTTAGGGTATGGACAAATGAACTGTATTCTTTTAACAGTGTTTACCTCGTTTTATCGTGTTGTTTTAAAGTCTTTTATGTGAACCTTGTAAATAAACCAAATCTATTTAAACCAATCTTCTTTTATGTCTCATTCTTTTAACCACTAGTCATCTCTCACAGTTAAATCTGACCCCATTTTAGTCTTGTAACTCGGCTGATAAGGCCGATTGTTACACTTGGATGGGAGACCGCCTGGGATTACCAGGTGCTGTAAGCTTTTGCCTTTTCTTCACTATTTATATAATATGCTGGCTTTTACGGAGGCTGATCTTTAAATAGCCCACTTTTTGGAGCAGCCCTCGCTTACGGCCATACCGCGCTGAGAGCGCCCGATCTCGTCTGATCTCGGAAGCTAAGCAGCGTCGGGCCTGCTTAGTACTTGGATGGGAGACCGCCTGGGAATACCAGGTGCTGTAAGCTTTTGCCTTTTCTTCACTATTTATATAATATGCTGGCTTTTAGAAAGACGTGTTTTACCGCTCTATTTATTACAATCATTTAAATGTATTATAGAGTTTTAAGTGTTTTACATGTTTTTTAGGCCATTTTATTACTCTTAACATTTTAAGTGAGTGTGTGTCTTTAAAAAATGGATGGTTGGCCTGCCATGTGACTAGACACATGACAGGAAGCAGGAAGTACAACTGTATAAGAGAGCAGCATGACAAACAAAGGACAGTCACCAAACTGTTGGATTGAGGAGTTGCTAATTTTAGAGCTCACCTTTCCATTCACCACCTGCAAACTTTGGATTACACTTTCTGTGGATTGTATATACACCGGTGGACACTCACATTGGACTTATCAACACACTGGGATTCTTGGACTGTTTTTAGGGTATGGACAAATGAACTGTATTCTTTTAACAGCGTTTACCTCGTTTTATCGTGTTGTTTTAAAGTCTTTTATGTGAACCTTGTAAATAAACCAAATCTATTTAAACCAATCTTCTTTTATGTCTCATTCTTTTAACCACTAGTCATCTCTCACAGTTAAATCTGATCCCATTTTAGTCTTGTAACTCGACTGATAAGGCCGATTGTTACACTTGGATGGGAGACCGCCTGGGAATACCAGGTGCTGTAAGCTTTTGCCTTTTCTTCACTATTTATATAATATGCTGGCTTTTACGGAGGCTGATCTTTAAATAGCCCACTTTTTGGAGCAGCCCTCGCTTACGGCCATACCGCGCTGAGAGCGCCCGATCTCGTCTGATCTCGGAAGCTAAGCAGCGTCGGGCCTGCTTAGTACTTGGATGGGAGACCGCCTGGGAATACCAGGTGCTGTAAGCTTTTGCCTTTTCTTCACTATTTATATAATATGCTGGCTTTTACGGAGGCTGATCTTTAAATAGCCCACTTTTTGGAGCAGCCCTCGCTTACGGCCATACCGCGCTGAGAGCGCCCGATCTCGTCTGATCTCGGAAGCTAAGCAGCGTCGGGCCTGCTTAGTACTTGGATGGGAGACCGCCTGGGAATACCAGGTGCTGTAAGCTTTTGCCTTTTCTTCACTATTTATATAATATGCTGGCTTTTAGAAAGACGTGTTTTACCGCTCTATTTATTACAATCATTTAAATGTATTATAGAGTTTTAAGTGTTTTACATGTTTTTTAGGCCATTTTATTACTCTTAACATTTTAAGTGAGTGTGTGTCTTTAAAAAATGGATGGTTGGCCTGCCATGTGACTAGACACATGACAGGAAGCAGGAAGTACAACTGTATAAGAGAGCAGCATGACAAACAAAGGACAGTCACCAAACTGTTGGATTGAGGAGTTGCTAATTTTAGAGCTCACCTTTCCATTCACCACCTGCAAACTTTGGATTACACTTTCTGTGGATTGTATATACACCGGTGGACACTCACATTGGACTTATCAACACACTGGGATTCTTGGACTGTTTTTAGGGTATGGACAAATGAACTGTATTCTTTTAACAGCGTTTACCTCGTTTTATCGTGTTGTTTTAAAGTCTTTTATGTGAACCTTGTAAATAAACCAAATCTATTTAAACCAATCTTCTTTTATGTCTCATTCTTTTAACCACTAGTCATCTCTCACAGTTAAATCTGACCCCATTTTAGTCTTGTAACTCGGCTGATAAGGCCGATTGTTACACTTGGATGGGAGACCGCCTGGGATTACCAGGTGCTGTAAGCTTTTGCCTTTTCTTCACTATTTATATAATATGCTGGCTTTTACGGAGGCTGATCTTTAAATAGCCCACTTTTTGGAGCTGCCCTCGCTTACGGCCATACCGCGCTGAGAGCGCCCGATCTCGTCTGATCTCGGAAGCTAAGCAGCGTCGGGCCTGCTTAGTACTTGGATGGGAGACCGCCTGGGAATACCAGGTGCTGTAAGCTTTTGCCTTTTCTTCACTATTTATATAATATGCTGGCTTTTACGGAGGCTGATCTTTAAATAGCCCACTTTTTGGAGCAGCCCTCGCTTACGGCCATACCGCGCTGAGAGCGCCCGATCTCGTCTGATCTCGGAAGCTAAGCAGCGTCGGGCCTGCTTAGTACTTGGATGGGAGACCGCCTGGGAATACCAGGTGCTGTAAGCTTTTGCCTTTTCTTCACTATTTATATAATATGCTGGCTTTTACGGAGGCTGATCTTTAAATAGCCCACTTTTTGGAGCAGCCCTCGCTTACGGCCATACCGCGCTGAGAGCGCCCGATCTCGTCTGATCTCGGAAGCTAAGCAGCGTCGGGCCTGCTTAGTACTTGGATGGGAGACCGCCTGGGAATACCAGGTGCTGTAAGCTTTTGCCTTTTCTTCACTATTTATATAATATGCTGGCTTTTAGAAAGACGTGTTTTACCGCTCTATTTATTACAATCATTTAAATGTATTATAGAGTTTTAAGTGTTTTACATGTTTTTTAGGCCATTTTATTACTCTTAACATTTTAAGTGAGTGTGTGTCTTTAAAAAATGGATGGTTGGCCTGCCATGTGACTAGACACATGACAGGAAGCAGGAAGTACAACTGTATAAGAGAGCAGCATGACAAACAAAGGACAGTCACCAAACTGTTGGATTGAGGAGTTGCTAATTTTAGAGCTCACCTTTCCATTCACCACCTGCAAACTTTGGATTACACTTTCTGTGGATTGTATATACACCGGTGGACACTCACATTGGACTTATCAACACACTGGGATTCTTGGACTGTTTTTAGGGTATGGACAAATGAACTGTATTCTTTTAACAGCGTTTACCTCGTTTTATCGTGTTGTTTTAAAGTCTTTTATGTGAACCTTGTAAATAAACCAAATCTATTTAAACCAATCTTCTTTTATGTCTCATTCTTTTAACCACTAGTCATCTCTCACAGTTAAATCTGACCCCATTTTAGTCTTGTAACTCGGCTGATAAGGCCGATTGTTACACTTGGATGGGAGACCGCCTGGGATTACCAGGTGCTGTAAACTTTTGCCTTTTCTTCACTATTTATATAATATGCTGGCTTTTACGGAGGCTGATCTTTAAATAGCCCACTTTTTGGAGCAGCCCTCGCTTACGGCCATACCGCGCTGAGAGCGCCCGATCTCGTCTGATCTCGGAAGCTAAGCAGCGTCGGGCCTGCTTAGTACTTGGATGGGAGACCGCCTGGGAATACCAGGTGCTGTAAGCTTTTGCCTTTTCTTCACTATTTATATAATATTCTGGCTTTTAGAAAGACGTGTTTTACCGCTCTATTTATTACAATCATTTAAATGTATTATAGAGTTTTAAGTGTTTTACATGTTTTTTAGGCCATTTTATTACTCTTAACATTTTAAGTGAGTGTGCGTCTTTAAAAAATGGATGGTTGGCCTGCCATGTGACTAGACACATGACAGGAAGCAGGAAGTACAACTGTATAAGAGAGCAGCATGACAAACAAAGGACAGTCACCAAACTGTTGGATTGAGGAGTTGCTAATTTTAGAGCTCACCTTTCCATTCACCACCTGCAAACTTTGGATTACACTTTCTGTGGATTGTATATACACCGGTGGACACTCACATTGGACTTATCAACACACTGGGATTCTTGGACTGTTTTTAGGGTATGGACAAATGAACTGTATTCTTTTAACAGCGTTTACCTCGTTTTATCGTGTTGTTTTAAAGTCTTTTATGTGAACCTTGTAAATAAACCAAATCTATTTAAACCAATCTTCTTTTATGTCTCATTCTTTTAACCACTAGTCATCTCTCACAGTTAAATCTGACCCCATTTTAGTCTTGTAACTCGGCTGATAAGGCCGATTGTTACACTTGGATGGGAGACCGCCTGGGATTACCAGGTGCTGTAAGCTTTTGCCTTTTCTTCACTATTTATATAATATGCTGGCTTTTACGGAGGCTGATCTTTAAATAGCCCACTTTTTGGAGCAGCCCTCGCTTACGGCCATACCGCGCTGAGAGCGCCCGATCTCGTCTGATCTCGGAAGCTAAGCAGCGTCGGGCCTGCTTAGTACTTGGATGGGAGACCGCCTGGGAATACCAGGTGCTGTAAGCTTTTGCCTTTTCTTCACTATTTATATAATATGCTGGCTTTTACGGAGGCTGATCTTTAAATAGCCCACTTTTTGGAGCAGCCCTCGCTTACGGCCATACCGCGCTGAGAGCGCCCGATCTCGTCTGATCTCGGAAGCTAAGCAGCGTCGGGCCTGCTTAGTACTTGGATGGGAGACCGCCTGGGAATACCAGGTGCTGTAAGCTTTTGCCTTTTCTTCACTATTTATATAATATGCTGGCTTTTACGGAGGCTGATCTTTAAATAGCCCATTTTTTGGAGCAGCCCTCGCTTACGGCCATACCGCGCTGAGAGCGCCCGATCTCGTCTGATCTCGGAAGCTAAGCAGCGTCGGGCCTGCTTAGTACTTGGATGGGAGACCGCCTGGGAATACCAGGTGCTGTAAGCTTTTGCCTTTTCTTCACTATTTATATAATATGCTGGCTTTTAGAAAGACGTGTTTTACCGCTCTATTTATTACAATCATTTAAATGTATTATAGAGTTTTAAGTGTTTTACATGTTTTTTAGGCCATTTTATTACTCTTAACATTTTAAGTGAGTGTGTGTCTTTAAAAAATGGATGGTTGGCCTGCCATGTGACTAGACACATGACAGGAAGCAGGAAGTACAACTGTATAAGAGAGCAGCATGACAAACAAAGGACAGTCACCAAACTGTTGGATTGAGGAGTTGCTAATTTTAGAGCTCACCTTTCCATTCACCACCTGCAAACTTTGGATTACACTTTCTGTGGATTGTATATACACCGGTGGACACTCACATTGGACTTATCAACACACTGGGATTCTTGGACTGTTTTTAGGGTATGGACAAATGAACTGTATTCTTTTAACAGCGTTTACCTCGTTTTATCGTGTTGTTTTAAAGTCTTTTATGTGAACCTTGTAAATAAACCAAATCTATTTAAACCAATCTTCTTTTATGTCTCATTCTTTTAACCACTAGTCATCTCTCACAGTTAAATCTGACCCCATTTTAGTCTTGTAACTCGGCTGATAAGGCCGATTGTTACACTTGGATGGGAGACCGCCTGGGATTACCAGGTGCTGTAAGCTTTTGCCTTTTCTTCACTATTTATATAATATGCTGGCTTTTACGGAGGCTGATCTTTAAATAGCCCACTTTTTGGAGCAGCCCTCGCTTACGGCCATACCGCGCTGAGAGCGCCCGATCTCGTCTGATCTCGGAAGCTAAGCAGCGTCGGGCCTGCTTAGTACTTGGATGGGAGACCGCCTGGGAATACCAGGTGCTGTAAGCTTTTGCCTTTTCTTCACTATTTATATAATATTCTGGCTTTTAGAAAGACGTGTTTTACCGCTCTATTTATTACAATCATTTAAATGTATTATAGAGTTTTAAGTGTTTTACATGTTTTTTAGGCCATTTTATTACTCTTAACATTTTAAGTGAGTGTGCGTCTTTAAAAAATGGATGGTTGGCCTGCCATGTGACTAGACACATGACAGGAAGCAGGAAGTACAACTGTATAAGAGAGCAGCATGACAAACAAAGGACAGTCACCAAACTGTTGGATTGAGGAGTTGCTAATTTTAGAGCTCACCTTTCCATTCACCACCTGCAAACTTTGGATTACACTTTCTGTGGATTGTATATACACCGGTGGACACTCACATTGGACTTATCAACACACTGGGATTCTTGGACTGTTTTTAGGGTATGGACAAATGAACTGTATTCTTTTAACAGCGTTTACCTCGTTTTATCGTGTTGTTTTAAAGTCTTTTATGTGAACCTTGTAAATAAACCAAATCTATTTAAACCAATCTTCTTTTATGTCTCATTCTTTTAACCACTAGTCATCTCTCACAGTTAAATCTGACCCCATTTTAGTCTTGTAACTCGGCTGATAAGGCCGATTGTTACACTTGGATGGGAGACCGCCTGGGATTACCAGGTGCTGTAAGCTTTTGCCTTTTCTTCACTATTTATATAATATGCTGGCTTTTACGGAGGCTGATCTTTAAATAGCCCACTTTTTGGAGCAGCCCTCGCTTACGGCCATACCGCGCTGAGAGCGCCCGATCTCGTCTGATCTCGGAAGCTAAGCAGCGTCGGGCCTGCTTAGTACTTGGATGGGAGACCGCCTGGGAATACCAGGTGCTGTAAGCTTTTGCCTTTTCTTCACTATTTATATAATATGCTGGCTTTTAGAAAGACGTGTTTTACCGCTCTATTTATTACAATCATTTAAATGTATTATAGAGTTTTAAGTGTTTTACATGTTTTTTAGGCCATTTTATTACTCTTAACATTTTAAGTGAGTGTGTGTCTTTAAAAAATGGATGGTTGGCCTGCCATGTGACTAGACACATGACAGGAAGCAGGAAGTACAACTGTATAAGAGAGCAGCATGACAAACAAAGGACAGTCACCAAACTGTTGGATTGAGGAGTTGCTAATTTTAGAGCTCACCTTTCCATTCATCACCTGCAAACTTTGGATTACACTTTCTGTGGATTGTATATACACCGGTGGACACTCACATTGGACTTATCAACACACTGGGATTCTTGGACTGTTTTTAGGGTATGGACAAATGAACTGTATTCTTTTAACAGCGTTTACCTCGTTTTATCGTGTTGTTTTAAAGTCTTTTATGTGAACCTTGTAAATAAACCAAATCTATTTAAACCAATCTTCTTTTATGTCTCATTCTTTTAACCACTAGTCATCTCTCACAGTTAAATCTGATCCCATTTTAGTCTTGTAACTCGGCTGATAAGGCCGATTGTTACACTTGGATGGGAGACCGCCTGGGAATACCAGGTGCTGTAAGCTTTTGCCTTTTCTTCACTATTTATATAATATGCTGGCTTTTACGGAGGCTGATCTTTAAATAGCCCACTTTTTGGAGCAGCCCTCGCTTACGGCCATACCGCGCTGAGAGCGCCCGATCTCGTCTGATCTCGGAAGCTAAGCAGCGTCGGGCCTGCTTAGTACTTGGATGGGAGACCGCCTGGGAATACCAGGTGCTGTCAGCTTTTGCCTTTTCTTCACTATTTATATAATATGCTGGCTTTTAGAAAGACGTGTTTTACCGCTCTATTTATTACAATCATTTAAATGTATTATAGAGTTTTAAGTGTTTTACATGTTTTTTAGGCCATTTTATTACTCTTAACATTTTAAGTGAGTGTGTGTCTTTAAAAAATGGATGGTTGGCCTGCCATGTGACTAGACACATGACAGGAAGCAGGAAGTACAACTGTATAAGAGAGCAGCATGACAAACAAAGGACAGTCACCAAACTGTTGGATTGAGGAGTTGCTAATTTTAGAGCTCACCTTTCCATTCACCACCTGCAAACTTTGGATTACACTTTCTGTGGATTGTATATACACCGGTGGACACTCACATTGGACTTATCAACACACTGGGATTCTTGGACTGTTTTTAGGGTATGGACAAATGAACTGTATTCTTTTAACAGCGTTTACCTCGTTTTATCGTGTTGTTTTAAAGTCTTTTATGTGAACCTTGTAAATAAACCAAATCTATTTAAACCAATCTTCTTTTATGTCTCATTCTTTTAACCACTAGTCATCTCTCACAGTTAAATCTGATCCCATTTTAGTCTTGTAACTCGGCTGATAAGGCCGATTGTTACACTTGGATGGGAGACCGCCTGGGAATACCAGGTGCTGTAAGCTTTTGCCTTTTCTTCACTATTTATATAATATGCTGGCTTTTACGGAGGCTGATCTTTAAATAGCCCACTTTTTGGAGCAGCCCTCGCTTACGGCCATACCGCGCTGAGAGCGCCTGATCTCGTCTGATCTCGGAAGCTAAGCAGCGTCGGGCCTGCTTAGTACTTGGATGGGAGACCGCCTGGGAATACCAGGTGCTGTAAGCTTTTGCCTTTTCTTCACTATTTATATAATATGCTGGCTTTTACGGAGGCTGATCTTTAAATAGCCCACTTTTTGGAGCAGCCCTCGCTTACGGCCATACCGCGCTGAGAGCGCCCGATCTCGTCTGATCTCGGAAGCTAAGCAGCGTCGGGCCTGCTTAGTACTTGGATGGGAGACCGCCTGGGAATACCAGGTGCTGTAAGCTTTTGCCTTTTCTTCACTATTTATATAATATGCTGGCTTTTAGAAAGACGTGTTTTACCGCTCTATTTATTACAATCATTTAAATGTATTATAGAGTTTTAAGTGTTTTACATGTTTTTTAGGCCATTTTATTACTCTTAACATTTTAAGTGAGTGTGCGTCTTTAAAAAATGGATGGTTGGCCTGCCATGTGACTAGACACATGACAGGAAGCAGGAAGTACAACTGTATAAGAGAGCAGCATGACAAACAAAGGACAGTCACCAAACTGTTGGATTGAGGAGTTGCTAATTTTAGAGCTCACCTTTCCATTCACCACCTGCAAACTTTGGATTACACTTTCTGTGGATTGTATATACACCGGTGGACACTCACATTGGACTTATCAACACACTGGGATTCTTGGACTGTTTTTAGGGTATGGACAAATGAACTGTATTCTTTTAACAGCGTTTACCTCGTTTTATCGTGTTGTTTTAAAGTCTTTTATGTGAACCTTGTAAATAAACCAAATCTATTTAAACCAATCTTCTTTTATGTCTCATTCTTTTAACCACTAGTCATCTCTCACAGTTAAATCTGACCCCATTTTAGTCTTGTAACTCGGCTGATAAGGCCGATTGTTACACTTGGATGGGAGACCGCCTGGGATTACCAGGTGCTGTAAGCTTTTGCCTTTTCTTCACTATTTATATAATATGCTGGCTTTTACGGAGGCTGATCTTTAAATAGCCCACTTTTTGGAGCAGCCCTCGCTTACGGCCATACCGCGCTGAGAGCGCCCGATCTCGTCTGATCTCGGAAGCTAAGCAGCGTCGGGCCTGCTTAGTACTTGGATGGGAGACCGCCTGGGAATACCAGGTGCTGTAAGCTTTTGCCTTTTCTTCACTATTTATATAATATGCTGGCTTTTACGGAGGCTGATCTTTAAATAGCCCACTTTTTGGAGCAGCCCTCGCTTACGGCCATACCGCGCTGAGAGCGCCCGATCTCGTCTGATCTCGGAAGCTAAGCAGCGTCGGGCCTGCTTAGTACTTGGATGGGAGACCGCCTGGGAATACCAGGTGCTGTAAGCTTTTGCCTTTTCTTCACTATTTATATAATATGCTGGCTTTTACGGAGGCTGATCTTTAAATAGCCCATTTTTTGGAGCAGCCCTCGCTTACGGCCATACCGCGCTGAGAGCGCCCGATCTCGTCTGATCTCGGAAGCTAAGCAGCGTCGGGCCTGCTTAGTACTTGGATGGGAGACCGCCTGGGAATACCAGGTGCTGTAAGCTTTTGCCTTTTCTTCACTATTTATATAATATGCTGGCTTTTAGAAAGACGTGTTTTACCGCTCTATTTATTACAATCATTTAAATGTATTATAGAGTTTTAAGTGTTTTACATGTTTTTTAGGCCATTTTATTACTCTTAACATTTTAAGTGAGTGTGTGTCTTTAAAAAATGGATGGTTGGCCTGCCATGTGACTAGACACATGACAGGAAGCAGGAAGTACAACTGTATAAGAGAGCAGCATGACAAACAAAGGACAGTCACCAAACTGTTGGATTGAGGAGTTGCTAATTTTAGAGCTCACCTTTCCATTCACCACCTGCAAACTTTGGATTACACTTTCTGTGGATTGTATATACACCGGTGGACACTCACATTGGACTTATCAACACACTGGGATTCTTGGACTGTTTTTAGGGTATGGACAAATGAACTGTATTCTTTTAACAGCGTTTACCTCGTTTTATCGTGTTGTTTTAAAGTCTTTTATGTGAACCTTGTAAATAAACCAAATCTATTTAAACCAATCTTCTTTTATGTCTCATTCTTTTAACCACTAGTCATCTCTCACAGTTAAATCTGACCCCATTTTAGTCTTGTAACTCGGCTGATAAGGCCGATTGTTACACTTGGATGGGAGACCGCCTGGGATTACCAGGTGCTGTAAGCTTTTGCCTTTTCTTCACTATTTATATAATATGCTGGCTTTTACGGAGGCTGATCTTTAAATAGCCCACTTTTTGGAGCAGCCCTCGCTTACGGCCATACCGCGCTGAGAGCGCCCGATCTCGTCTGATCTCGGAAGCTAAGCAGCGTCGGGCCTGCTTAGTACTTGGATGGGAGACCGCCTGGGAATACCAGGTGCTGTAAGCTTTTGCCTTTTCTTCACTATTTATATAATATTCTGGCTTTTAGAAAGACGTGTTTTACCGCTCTATTTATTACAATCATTTAAATGTATTATAGAGTTTTAAGTGTTTTACATGTTTTTTAGGCCATTTTATTACTCTTAACATTTTAAGTGAGTGTGCGTCTTTAAAAAATGGATGGTTGGCCTGCCATGTGACTAGACACATGACAGGAAGCAGGAAGTACAACTGTATAAGAGAGCAGCATGACAAACAAAGGACAGTCACCAAACTGTTGGATTGAGGAGTTGCTAATTTTAGAGCTCACCTTTCCATTCACCACCTGCAAACTTTGGATTACACTTTCTGTGGATTGTATATACACCGGTGGACACTCACATTGGACTTATCAACACACTGGGATTCTTGGACTGTTTTTAGGGTATGGACAAATGAACTGTATTCTTTTAACAGCGTTTACCTCGTTTTATCGTGTTGTTTTAAAGTCTTTTATGTGAACCTTGTAAATAAACCAAATCTATTTAAACCAATCTTCTTTTATGTCTCATTCTTTTAACCACTAGTCATCTCTCACAGTTAAATCTGACCCCATTTTAGTCTTGTAACTCGGCTGATAAGGCCGATTGTTACACTTGGATGGGAGACCGCCTGGGATTACCAGGTGCTGTAAGCTTTTGCCTTTTCTTCACTATTTATATAATATGCTGGCTTTTACGGAGGCTGATCTTTAAATAGCCCACTTTTTGGAGCAGCCCTCGCTTACGGCCATACCGCGCTGAGAGCGCCCGATCTCGTCTGATCTCGGAAGCTAAGCAGCGTCGGGCCTGCTTAGTACTTGGATGGGAGACCGCCTGGGAATACCAGGTGCTGTAAGCTTTTGCCTTTTCTTCACTATTTATATAATATGCTGGCTTTTAGAAAGACGTGTTTTACCGCTCTATTTATTACAATCATTTAAATGTATTATAGAGTTTTAAGTGTTTTACATGTTTTTTAGGCCATTTTATTACTCTTAACATTTTAAGTGAGTGTGTGTCTTTAAAAAATGGATGGTTGGCCTGCCATGTGACTAGACACATGACAGGAAGCAGGAAGTACAACTGTATAAGAGAGCAGCATGACAAACAAAGGACAGTCACCAAACTGTTGGATTGAGGAGTTGCTAATTTTAGAGCTCACCTTTCCATTCACCACCTGCAAACTTTGGATTACACTTTCTGTGGATTGTATATACACCGGTGGACACTCACATTGGACTTATCAACACACTGGGATTCTTGGACTGTTTTTAGGGTATGGACAAATGAACTGTATTCTTTTAACAGCGTTTACCTCGTTTTATCGTGTTGTTTTAAAGTCTTTTATGTGAACCTTGTAAATAAACCAAATCTATTTAAACCAATCTTCTTTTATGTCTCATTCTTTTAACCACTAGTCATCTCTCACAGTTAAATCTGATCCCATTTTAGTCTTGTAACTCGGCTGATAAGGCCGATTGTTACACTTGGATGGGAGACCGCCTGGGAATACCAGGTGCTGTAAGCTTTTGCCTTTTCTTCACTATTTATATAATATGCTGGCTTTTACGGAGGCTGATCTTTAAATAGCCCACTTTTTGGAGCAGCCCTCGCTTACGGCCATACCGCGCTGAGAGCGCCCGATCTCGTCTGATCTCGGAAGCTAAGCAGCGTCGGGCCTGCTTAGTACTTGGATGGGAGACCGCCTGGGAATACCAGGTGCTGTCAGCTTTTGCCTTTTCTTCACTATTTATATAATATGCTGGCTTTTAGAAAGACGTGTTTTACCGCTCTATTTATTACAATCATTTAAATGTATTATAGAGTTTTAAGTGTTTTACATGTTTTTTAGGCCATTTTATTACTCTTAACATTTTAAGTGAGTGTGTGTCTTTAAAAAATGGATGGTTGGCCTGCCATGTGACTAGACACATGACAGGAAGCAGGAAGTACAACTGTATAAGAGAGCAGCATGACAAACAAAGGACAGTCACCAAACTGTTGGATTGAGGAGTTGCTAATTTTAGAGCTCACCTTTCCATTCACCACCTGCAAACTTTGGATTACACTTTCTGTGGATTGTATATACACCGGTGGACACTCACATTGGACTTATCAACACACTGGGATTCTTGGACTGTTTTTAGGGTATGGACAAATGAACTGTATTCTTTTAACAGCGTTTACCTCGTTTTATCGTGTTGTTTTAAAGTCTTTTATGTGAACCTTGTAAATAAACCAAATCTATTTAAACCAATCTTCTTTTATGTCTCATTCTTTTAACCACTAGTCATCTCTCACAGTTAAATCTGATCCCATTTTAGTCTTGTAACTCGGCTGATAAGGCCGATTGTTACACTTGGATGGGAGACCGCCTGGGAATACCAGGTGCTGTAAGCTTTTGCCTTTTCTTCACTATTTATATAATATGCTGGCTTTTACGGAGGCTGATCTTTAAATAGCCCACTTTTTGGAGCAGCCCTCGCTTACGGCCATACCGCGCTGAGAGCGCCTGATCTCGTCTGATCTCGGAAGCTAAGCAGCGTCGGGCCTGCTTAGTACTTGGATGGGAGACCGCCTGGGAATACCAGGTGCTGTAAGCTTTTGCCTTTTCTTCACTATTTATATAATATGCTGGCTTTTACGGAGGCTGATCTTTAAATAGCCCACTTTTTGGAGCAGCCCTCGCTTACGGCCATACCGCGCTGAGAGCGCCCGATCTCGTCTGATCTCGGAAGCTAAGCAGCGTCGGGCCTGCTTAGTACTTGGATGGGAGACCGCCTGGGAATACCAGGTGCTGTAAGCTTTTGCCTTTTCTTCACTATTTATATAATATGCTGGCTTTTAGAAAGACGTGTTTTACCGCTCTATTTATTACAATCATTTAAATGTATTATAGAGTTTTAAGTGTTTTACATGTTTTTTAGGCCATTTTATTACTCTTAACATTTTAAGTGAGTGTGCGTCTTTAAAAAATGGATGGTTGGCCTGCCATGTGACTAGACACATGACAGGAAGCAGGAAGTACAACTGTATAAGAGAGCAGCATGACAAACAAAGGACAGTCACCAAACTGTTGGATTGAGGAGTTGCTAATTTTAGAGCTCACCTTTCCATTCACCACCTGCAAACTTTGGATTACACTTTCTGTGGATTGTATATACACCGGTGGACACTCACATTGGACTTATCAACACACTGGGATTCTTGGACTGTTTTTAGGGTATGGACAAATGAACTGTATTCTTTTAACAGCGTTTACCTCGTTTTATCGTGTTGTTTTAAAGTCTTTTATGTGAACCTTGTAAATAAACCAAATCTATTTAAACCAATCTTCTTTTATGTCTCATTCTTTTAACCACTAGTCATCTCTCACAGTTAAATCTGACCCCATTTTAGTCTTGTAACTCGGCTGATAAGGCCGATTGTTACACTTGGATGGGAGACCGCCTGGGATTACCAGGTGCTGTAAGCTTTTGCCTTTTCTTCACTATTTATATAATATGCTGGCTTTTACGGAGGCTGATCTTTAAATAGCCCACTTTTTGGAGCAGCCCTCGCTTACGGCCATACCGCGCTGAGAGCGCCCGATCTCGTCTGATCTCGGAAGCTAAGCAGCGTCGGGCCTGCTTAGTACTTGGATGGGAGACCGCCTGGGAATACCAGGTGCTGTAAGCTTTTGCCTTTTCTTCACTATTTATATAATATGCTGGCTTTTAGAAAGACGTGTTTTACCGCTCTATTTATTACAATCATTTAAATGTATTATAGAGTTTTAAGTGTTTTACATGTTTTTTAGGCCATTTTATTACTCTTAACATTTTAAGTGAGTGTGTGTCTTTAAAAAATGGATGGTTGGCCTGCCATGTGACTAGACACATGACAGGAAGCAGGAAGTACAACTGTATAAGAGAGCAGCATGACAAACAAAGGACAGTCACCAAACTGTTGGATTGAGGAGTTGCTAATTTTAGAGCTCACCTTTCCATTCACCACCTGCAAACTTTGGATTACACTTTCTGTGGATTGTATATACACCGGTGGACACTCACATTGGACTTATCAACACACTGGGATTCTTGGACTGTTTTTAGGGTATGGACAAATGAACTGTATTCTTTTAACAGCGTTTACCTCGTTTTATCGTGTTGTTTTAAAGTCTTTTATGTGAACCTTGTAAATAAACCAAATCTATTTAAACCAATCTTCTTTTATGTCTCATTCTTTTAACCACTAGTCATCTCTCACAGTTAAATCTGACCCCATTTTAGTCTTGTAACTCGGCTGATAAGGCCGATTGTTACACTTGGATGGGAGACCGCCTGGGATTACCAGGTGCTGTAAGCTTTTGCCTTTTCTTCACTATTTATATAATATGCTGGCTTTTACGGAGGCTGATCTTTAAATAGCCCACTTTTTGGAGCTGCCCTCGCTTACGGCCATACCGCGCTGAGAGCGCCCGATCTCGTCTGATCTCGGAAGCTAAGCAGCGTCGGGCCTGCTTAGTACTTGGATGGGAGACCGCCTGGGAATACCAGGTGCTGTAAGCTTTTGCCTTTTCTTCACTATTTATATAATATGCTGGCTTTTACGGAGGCTGATCTTTAAATAGCCCACTTTTTGGAGCAGCCCTCGCTTACGGCCATACCGCGCTGAGAGCGCCCGATCTCGTCTGATCTCGGAAGCTAAGCAGCGTCGGGCCTGCTTAGTACTTGGATGGGAGACCGCCTGGGAATACCAGGTGCTGTAAGCTTTTGCCTTTTCTTCACTATTTATATAATATGCTGGCTTTTACGGAGGCTGATCTTTAAATAGCCCACTTTTTGGAGCAGCCCTCGCTTACGGCCATACCGCGCTGAGAGCGCCCGATCTCGTCTGATCTCGGAAGCTAAGCAGCGTCGGGCCTGCTTAGTACTTGGATGGGAGACCGCCTGGGAATACCAGGTGCTGTAAGCTTTTGCCTTTTCTTCACTATTTATATAATATGCTGGCTTTTAGAAAGACGTGTTTTACCGCTCTATTTATTACAATCATTTAAATGTATTATAGAGTTTTAAGTGTTTTACATGTTTTTTAGGCCATTTTATTACTCTTAACATTTTAAGTGAGTGTGTGTCTTTAAAAAATGGATGGTTGGCCTGCCATGTGACTAGACACATGACAGGAAGCAGGAAGTACAACTGTATAAGAGAGCAGCATGACAAACAAAGGACAGTCACCAAACTGTTGGATTGAGGAGTTGCTAATTTTAGAGCTCACCTTTCCATTCACCACCTGCAAACTTTGGATTACACTTTCTGTGGATTGTATATACACCGGTGGACACTCACATTGGACTTATCAACACACTGGGATTCTTGGACTGTTTTTAGGGTATGGACAAATGAACTGTATTCTTTTAACAGCGTTTACCTCGTTTTATCGTGTTGTTTTAAAGTCTTTTATGTGAACCTTGTAAATAAACCAAATCTATTTAAACCAATCTTCTTTTATGTCTCATTCTTTTAACCACTAGTCATCTCTCACAGTTAAATCTGACCCCATTTTAGTCTTGTAACTCGGCTGATAAGGCCGATTGTTACACTTGGATGGGAGACCGCCTGGGATTACCAGGTGCTGTAAGCTTTTGCCTTTTCTTCACTATTTATATAATATGCTGGCTTTTACGGAGGCTGATCTTTAAATAGCCCACTTTTTGGAGCAGCCCTCGCTTACGGCCATACCGCGCTGAGAGCGCCCGATCTCGTCTGATCTCGGAAGCTAAGCAGCGTTGGGCCTGCTTAGTACTTGGATGGGAGACCGCCTGGGAATACCAGGTGCTGTAAGCTTTTGCCTTTTCTTCACTATTTATATAATATGCTGGCTTTTACGGAGGCTGATCTTTAAATAGCCCACTTTTTGGAGCAGCCCTCGCTTACGGCCATACCGCGCTGAGAGCGCCCGATCTCGTCTGATCTCGGAAGCTAAGCAGCGTCGGGCCTGCTTAGTACTTGGATGGGAGACCGCCTGGGAATACCAGGTGCTGTAAGCTTTTGCCTTTTCTTCACTATTTATATAATATGCTGGCTTTTAGAAAGACGTGTTTTACCGCTCTATTTATTACAATCATTTAAATGTATTATAGAGTTTTAAGTGTTTTACATGTTTTTTAGGCCATTTTATTACTCTTAACATTTTAAGTGAGTGTGTGTCTTTAAAAAATGGATGGTTGGCCTGCCATGTGACTAGACACATGACAGGAAGCAGGAAGTACAACTGTATAAGAGAGCAGCATGACAAACAAAGGACAGTCACCAAACTGTTGGATTGAGGAGTTGCTAATTTTAGAGCTCACCTTTCCATTCACCACCTGCAAACTTTGGATTACACTTTCTGTGGATTGTATATACACCGGTGGACACTCACATTGGACTTATCAACACACTGGGATTCTTGGACTGTTTTTAGGGTATGGACAAATGAACTGTATTCTTTTAACAGCGTTTACCTCGTTTTATCGTGTTGTTTTAAAGTCTTTTATGTGAACCTTGTAAATAAACCAAATCTATTTAAACCAATCTTCTTTTATGTCTCATTCTTTTAACCACTAGTCATCTCTCACAGTTAAATCTGACCCCATTTTAGTCTTGTAACTCGGCTGATAAGGCCGATTGTTACACTTGGATGGGAGACCGCCTGGGATTACCAGGTGCTGTAAGCTTTTGCCTTTTCTTCACTATTTATATAATATGCTGGCTTTTACGGAGGCTGATCTTTAAATAGCCCACTTTTTGGAGCAGCCCTCGCTTACGGCCATACCGCGCTGAGAGCGCCCGATCTCGTCTGATCTCGGAAGCTAAGCAGCGTCGGGCCTGCTTAGTACTTGGATGGGAGACCGCCTGGGAATACCAGGTGCTGTAAGCTTTTGCCTTTTCTTCACTATTTATATAATATGCTGGCTTTTAGAAAGACGTGTTTTACCGCTCTATTTATTACAATCATTTAAATGTATTATAGAGTTTTAAGTGTTTTACATGTTTTTTAGGCCATTTTATTACTCTTAACATTTTAAGTGAGTGTGTGTCTTTAAAAAATGGATGGTTGGCCTGCCATGTGACTAGACACATGACAGGAAGCAGGAAGTACAACTGTATAAGAGAGCAGCATGACAAACAAAGGACAGTCACCAAACTGTTGGATTGAGGAGTTGCTAATTTTAGAGCTCACCTTTCCATTCACCACCTGCAAACTTTGGATTACACTTTCTGTGGATTGTATATACACCGGTGGACACTCACATTGGACTTATCAACACACTGGGATTCTTGGACTGTTTTTAGGGTATGGACAAATGAACTGTATTCTTTTAACAGCGTTTACCTCGTTTTATCGTGTTGTTTTAAAGTCTTTTATGTGAACCTTGTAAATAAACCAAATCTATTTAAACCAATCTTCTTTTATGTCTCATTCTTTTAACCACTAGTCATCTCTCACAGTTAAATCTGACCCCATTTTAGTCTTGTAACTCGGCTGATAAGGCCGATTGTTACACTTGGATGGGAGACCGCCTGGGATTACCAGGTGCTGTAAGCTTTTGCCTTTTCTTCACTATTTATATAATATGCTGGCTTTTACGGAGGCTGATCTTTAAATAGCCCACTTTTTGGAGCAGCCCTCGCTTACGGCCATACCGCGCTGAGAGCGCCCGATCTCGTCTGATCTCGGAAGCTAAGCAGCGTCGGGCCTGCTTAGTACTTGGATGGGAGACCGCCTGGGAATACCAGGTGCTGTAAGCTTTTGCCTTTTCTTCACTATTTATATAATATTCTGGCTTTTAGAAAGACGTGTTTTACCGCTCTATTTATTACAATCATTTAAATGTATTATAGAGTTTTAAGTGTTTTACATGTTTTTTAGGCCATTTTATTACTCTTAACATTTTAAGTGAGTGTGCGTCTTTAAAAAATGGATGGTTGGCCTGCCATGTGACTAGACACATGACAGGAAGCAGGAAGTACAACTGTATAAGAGAGCAGCATGACAAACAAAGGACAGTCACCAAACTGTTGGATTGAGGAGTTGCTAATTTTAGAGCTCACCTTTCCATTCACCACCTGCAAACTTTGGATTACACTTTCTGTGGATTGTATATACACCGGTGGACACTCACATTGGACTTATCAACACACTGGGATTCTTGGACTGTTTTTAGGGTATGGACAAATGAACTGTATTCTTTTAACAGCGTTTACCTCGTTTTATCGTGTTGTTTTAAAGTCTTTTATGTGAACCTTGTAAATAAACCAAATCTATTTAAACCAATCTTCTTTTATGTCTCATTCTTTTAACCACTAGTCATCTCTCACAGTTAAATCTGACCCCATTTTAGTCTTGTAACTCGGCTGATAAGGCCGATTGTTACACTTGGATGGGAGACCGCCTGGGATTACCAGGTGCTGTAAGCTTTTGCCTTTTCTTCACTATTTATATAATATGCTGGCTTTTACGGAGGCTGATCTTTAAATAGCCCACTTTTTGGAGCAGCCCTCGCTTACGGCCATACCGCGCTGAGAGCGCCCGATCTCGTCTGATCTCGGAAGCTAAGCAGCGTCGGGCCTGCTTAGTACTTGGATGGGAGACCGCCTGGGAATACCAGGTGCTGTAAGCTTTTGCCTTTTCTTCACTATTTATATAATATGCTGGCTTTTACGGAGGCTGATCTTTAAATAGCCCACTTTTTGGAGCAGCCCTCGCTTACGGCCATACCGCGCTGAGAGCGCCCGATCTCGTCTGATCTCGGAAGCTAAGCAGCGTCGGGCCTGCTTAGTACTTGGATGGGAGACCGCCTGGGAATACCAGGTGCTGTAAGCTTTTGCCTTTTCTTCACTATTTATATAATATGCTGGCTTTTACGGAGGCTGATCTTTAAATAGCCCACTTTTTGGAGCAGCCCTCGCTTACGGCCATACCCCCACCTGAGGCGCTAGAGAGCAACAGGAAGTGGTTGGCAGCAGTTGGGAGAGGAAGGCTCTCCTCCATTTTGTGTTTAATTTTTGTTTGTTTTGTGAGTTGTAATACGTTAAGTTAGTTTTTTGTGTTTTTTGTCAACTTTTAAACCACCTAACAGCAGCATTCTTGCTGTCTGGAGGGTGGTTAGTTCCTTTTTTTTTTTTTTTTTTTTTTAATGGATGGATTAATTTCTATGAATATGGATTTGGCACGAGAGAAAAGGCAGCAAACAGAAAATGGACTGGATAAAAGACTACGAGAAAAGGATTACCCTAAAAAGGAGCAGAAACGGATTTACGCTAAAGAAGCAACCGTAGTGATTGATCTGACTGAAGTGCAGGATGGGAAAGCAGAAGACATTATTCAAGCACTGACAGACAAGATGGACGTGACGACTATACTTGCGGTAAGACCAAAAATGATGAGAGAATATGAAATAACATTGGAGAAAGAAGAAGATATTGAGAAACTAGCAGATGGATTGATGATAAAAGGAAAGACATGTGAAATTAAAAAGTTGAATAATAAAGAATTTGTTGTCTCTTTCATGCATCTGCCCGCTTACCTGGAGGACGACGTGGTTCTACAAAAGCTGGAGGGATGGGGGGTAACTCCCATCTCCCAGATCAAACGGAGATTTTATCCGGGCACCCGCATCGAGGATGGAACGAGATTTGTGAGAGTGCGATTCCCAAAAGAGGTGGCTTCTCTGCCCTATAGCACGAGAATGGAGACAGAAGAGGGGCCTCAGTATTTCAGGGTGATACACAGCCAGCAGGTGAGAACCTGTAGGCTGTGTATGAGCCCTGAACACCTGATGAAGGACTGCCCAGACTTCAAATGTTTCAAGTGCGAGGAGAGGGGCCACTTCGCACGGGACTGTAATGCAGTGAGGTGCCCGGACTGCAGGCTCGTACTAAATAAGTGCGAGTGCTGGTTCGGAGACCAGCAGGAGGATGACCAGGAGAGCGGGCAGATGCATGAGGGAGACAATGAAGAGGAGCCACGCGAGGACACGGGAGGAACACAAAGAGAGGGTATTGCAGGCACGGACATTGACGATGAAAGCGAAAGGACTGGAGTAATGCAGGACAATGACGAAACAGAGACACTGATGGAGACGACGGAGGATTTGCAAACAGAATTGGAAGAGTCAGAGGAGCAGGTCAACGAGGAAGGGAGAGTGGACAGAGACAGCGAAAACATTGATGATGGCGGCACCATGGGAATATCAAATAAAAGAAGAAGAAGAACTAAGGTAACACCAAATCTAGAGAAAGCCAAAAGGAAAGTTTTAAAACAAACATGTGAGGAGAAACAGGACAGTGGAGATACTGGAAAGGAAGGGGAGGCCATGAGCTGACAAAATGGGGACTTTATGGCTTTTAGTTTATTTTATGGTGTTGAAAATTGTGACTTTTAATGCTAGAGGACTAATGAATGGTTTTAAATTTGAAAAGATGAAGGAACTGTGTAAAAATGAGGATGTGATTTTATTGCAAGAGACAAACTGGAAAGAGAATCGTATGGAGGATTTTAAAAAAAGATGGGAAGGGGAATTACTCTTTAATAACGGAGAAGGAAAAATTGGAGGAGGAATGGCGATTTTAATAAGAAAAGACAGAGGTATCAAGACAAAGCATTTGTATAGTGATAAAAAAGGAAAATGTATGGTTGTAGAAATGGTGATGGAGGAAGAAAATTTTATTTTAGGGAACGTGCATGCTCCGAATGAAGAAAAAGAAAAGAAAATGTATTTTAATGTTTTAGCCGATGTAATTGAAAAATGGGGGAAGGTGGTGATTGCAGGGGATTTTAACACAGTTTTTAGCAAAATGGATATGGCAAACGGGATGGTTTTTAAAACGGATGGGGGCAGAAAAGAACTAAAGTCGTTGATGGAAGAGAAAAATATGATTGATGTGTGGAGGGAAAGAAACGAGAAAAAGAAGGAATTTTCAAGAAGACAGTTGGTGGGGAATTTTATGTGCCAAACCAGAATAGATTATTTCTTAAGTACTAGAAATCTGGAATGTTTTATTGACAGAATAGTTTATAAAGACACAACCTTAAGCGATCACAAAATGGTTTTAATGGTGATGGATTTTAAAAGAGAAACGAAGGGACCTGGAGTGTGGATCTTAAACACTGATGTTTTAAAAAATGAAAGTTTTAAAAAAGAGATTGAAAATATATTAGATGAGAGGAAAAAAGATCTGATGTATATGGAAGACAAAAGGCAATGGTGGGAAAACGTAAAGTATCAGATAAAGAAATATTCAATAAACTACTGTAATTTGTTACAAAAGGTTAAAAGAACTAAGGAGAAAGAAGTAAGGAGAACATTAAAAGAGGAGTTAAATAAAAATGAAGTAAATGTACAAAAAGTAATTCAATTTGAAAATACATTGGGAAAAATAGAAGAGGAGAAATGCAAAGGGGCGATGTTAAGAAGCAAAGCAAAATACATGGTGGAAGGAGAAAAATGTAACAGATTCTTTTTTAATCTTGAGAAAAGCAGGGGGAAAGCGGAAATAATTAAAGAACTTAAAAGTAAGGATGGGAAAGTGGTGTCAGATACAGAGAGGATTTTAAAAGAAGTGAAAACATATTATGAGGAATTGTTTAAGTCAGAGGGAGGAGATGAGGAAAAACGGAAGATTTTATTACAACAAATAGCAAGGAAAGTTGGTGAGGAGGATAAAAAGGATTGTGAAAGCGAAATAACAACAGAAGAAATTAAACAAGCCATAAATCAATTAAGAGTGAAGAAAAGCCCTGGAATAGATGGTATTGGAAGCGAGTTTTACAAAGTTTTTAAAGAAAAGGTAGTTGGGATTTTAAATGAAATTTATGAAGAAGTGTTCAAAAAAGAAAGAGTAAACCCAAAAATGGGGCTAGGATTAATGAAAATAATATACAAGAAAAAGGGAGACAAAAATGAACTGAAGAATTTTAGACCCATTACAATGTTAAACACTGATTTAAAAATTTTAGCAAAGGTCTTAGCGAATAGGTTAAAAAAAGTCATGCCAAATATAATAGAAACCAACCAAGCATATGGAGTAAAGGGGAGGGATATAGCAGACATTACAAGCAGCATAAGAGATATAGTGGGTTATATAAAAGAAAAAGAAAGGAGCGCATACATTATAAGTATGGACTTTGAAAAGGCGTTCGACAGAGTCGAACATGGGTTTTTATTTGCGATTTTAAAAGAATTTGGTTTTGGAGATAATTTTATAAAATGGATCTCAATTTTATACAGGGATATTTTAACAAAAGTAAAATGCAATGGATTTTTAACTCAACCTTTTAAAGTTTCAAGATCTATAAGACAAGGGTGTCCATTGTCAGCACAGTTGTACTCTTTGGTGGCAGAACCTTTAGGGCTTTTAATAAACAGAGAAAAAAGAATAAATGGAATAAAAATGGAAGAGGGAAAAGAGTTAACAAAAATATTTCAATACGCTGATGACACGACAGTTGTGGTTGAAAATATAGAAAGTGTTAAAAGAGTGATAGAGAAAACAACATTTTATTGTGAGGGTTCAGGTGCAAAAATAAATGAAGAAAAAACTGTATATATGAAGTTTGGAAGGGCCGAGATTTTAACGGGGCTTTTTAGGTTTAAGGAGGTTCAAGAAATGAAGATTTTAGGGGCAATATTAGCAAGGAATGAAAAGGAGGCAATTGACAATATGTGGGAAGAGACGGTAGGAGGGATGGAAAGAAGACTTATTTTTTGGAGAAACAGATCTTTAAGTTTGAAAGGGAAAATTTTAATTGTAAATATGTTAATGTTATCCAAAATGTGGTACAATTTACATGTCATGCCATTGCCAGATTGGGTTTTGAAGAGAATAAAGAAAAGTGTTTTAGAATTTCTATGGGACAAAAAGCCTCCAAGAATTGCATATCTTACATTGATAGGGAAACCAGAAGAGGGAGGAATGGGGTTGGTCGACGTAGAGCAAAAAATGAAAAGCATGAGGGTAAAAGTGGTAAGGAAATATTTGGATGACACGAACAATGCAGAGTGGAAGAAAATAATGAGCTTCTATTTAAACAAATGTGGGAATTTTAATTTAGGGGAAGACATTTTATGGATGAAGCTGAAGAATTGGATGATGGAGGGGATCCCACAGTTTTATAAAGAGGTTTTAAATGCTTGGAGGCTTTTTTTAACAGAGGTGGATTTTAATCCAGAGGGGAGGGAAAGGATTTTAAATCAACCTCTGTTTTTAAATGGAAAAGTAAAGATACAAGAGCATGACCTCTATTTTAAGAAATGGTTGCAAGTGGGGATTGTGAAGGTAAGGGATGTTTTATGGGAATATAAAGAGGGATTTTTACCACTTCAAGTGATTATAGATGCGATGGAGGAGGGGAAGGAGGATTTTAATGTAATGTTTTTAAAAAGACAATACGAAGAGGTAAAAAAAGCAATCCCTGGAGAATGGCTGGATGATCTTAACAAGAGGGAAGAAAAGGAGAACAAAATGAATGTGTTTTTAAAATGTAAAGACAAGTTGGTGAATTTTAATTTGGGTACTGTTAAAATGTTTTATGGTTTTTTTATGAAAAGAATTTTTAAAAAACCTGTTGCCAATCAATTCTGGATAAGGCATTTTAACGAAATTGAAGAAAAAGATATCTGGAAGCATATGGCATGGAAATGGTTGGATGTAGATCTAGAATGTTTTGATTATTTTATTAGACAAAATGTGATTTTTACGGAAATGAGATTGTGTGCTATGCAGAAAGAAACAAATGCTCAATGCAAAGTTTGTAAAACAGAAGATGAGGGAATTTTACATTTGTTTTTATTCTGTAAGGAGTTGATCCCATTTTTTAACGAATTTAAGAAACTAATCAAAGATTTAAGAGGTAACGAAGAGGATTTTAATTGGAGTAGAATGTTTATGTTGGGAATAGCAGAGAATAAACCAAACAAGAAACTCATTAATTTGTTTTTAATTGTGGCAAAAAAAGCTATATGGAAAAGAAGGAATATAGCGAAAAACAGAGATTTTGTTTTAAACCTTTGGTTTCTTTTTAAATGGATGGCAGAAGATCATGTCAAAATGCTGTACAGTTATTTTAAATCAGAAAATATTATGGGAGATTTTTATGAAATTTTTACAAAAGATGTCATATGTATTTTAAAAAATATGCACTTTTACATGCCAGGGGAAGATGAACTTTTGTTGGTTTAGCTTTTAGGCTTTTATTTGTTGTTATGATTGGGTTAAAAAGATGCTTGTGTCATGTAATATTTACGAATGTTTCCCCAGCAACAATGCTAAATACTCGGAAATTGGTGATAACGGTTTTGTTGTGTATTGGGTTCTTCTTCAGTAGTAATGAAAATGTATTATTGATTTGTGTATTCAATGTGTATTCAAATATATAATGATTTTTGTACAATAAAAAAAAAAAAAAAAAAAAAAAAGAGCGCCCGATCTCGTCTGATCTCGGAAGCTAAGCAGCGTCGGGCCTGCTTAGTACTTGGATGGGAGACCGCCTGGGAATACCAGGTGCTGTAAGCTTTTGCCTTTTCTTCACTATTTATATAATATGCTGGCTTTTAGAAAGACGTGTTTTACCGCTCTATTTATTACAATCATTTAAATGTATTATAGAGTTTTAAGTGTTTTACATGTTTTTTAGGCCATTTTATTACTCTTAACATTTTAAGTGAGTGTGTGTCTTTAAAAAATGGATGGTTGGCCTGCCATGTGACTAGACACATGACAGGAAGCAGGAAGTACAACTGTATAAGAGAGCAGCATGACAAACAAAGGACAGTCACCAAACTGTTGGATTGAGGAGTTGCTAATTTTAGAGCTCACCTTTCCATTCACCACCTGCAAACTTTGGATTACACTTTCTGTGGATTGTATATACACCGGTGGACACTCACATTGGACTTATCAACACACTGGGATTCTTGGACTGTTTTTAGGGTATGGACAAATGAACTGTATTCTTTTAACAGCGTTTACCTCGTTTTATCGTGTTGTTTTAAAGTCTTTTATGTGAACCTTGTAAATAAACCAAATCTATTTAAACCAATCTTCTTTTATGTCTCATTCTTTTAACCACTAGTCATCTCTCACAGTTAAATCTGACCCCATTTTAGTCTTGTAACTCGGCTGATAAGGCCGATTGTTACACTTGGATGGGAGACCGCCTGGGATTACCAGGTGCTGTAAGCTTTTGCCTTTTCTTCACTATTTATATAATATGCTGGCTTTTACGGAGGCTGATCTTTAAATAGCCCACTTTTTGGAGCAGCCCTCGCTTACGGCCATACCGCGCTGAGAGCGCCCGATCTCGTCTGATCTCGGAAGCTAAGCAGCGTCGGGCCTGCTTAGTACTTGGATGGGAGACCGCCTGGGAATACCAGGTGCTGTAAGCTTTTGCCTTTTCTTCACTATTTATATAATATTCTGGCTTTTAGAAAGACGTGTTTTACCGCTCTATTTATTACAATCATTTAAATGTATTATAGAGTTTTAAGTGTTTTACATGTTTTTTAGGCCATTTTATTACTCTTAACATTTTAAGTGAGTGTGCGTCTTTAAAAAATGGATGGTTGGCCTGCCATGTGACTAGACACATGACAGGAAGCAGGAAGTACAACTGTATAAGAGAGCAGCATGACAAACAAAGGACAGTCACCAAACTGTTGGATTGAGGAGTTGCTAATTTTAGAGCTCACCTTTCCATTCACCACCTGCAAACTTTGGATTACACTTTCTGTGGATTGTATATACACCGGTGGACACTCACATTGGACTTATCAACACACTGGGATTCTTGGACTGTTTTTAGGGTATGGACAAATGAACTGTATTCTTTTAACAGCGTTTACCTCGTTTTATCGTGTTGTTTTAAAGTCTTTTATGTGAACCTTGTAAATAAACCAAATCTATTTAAACCAATCTTCTTTTATGTCTCATTCTTTTAACCACTAGTCATCTCTCACAGTTAAATCTGACCCCATTTTAGTCTTGTAACTCGGCTGATAAGGCCGATTGTTACACTTGGATGGGAGACCGCCTGGGATTACCAGGTGCTGTAAGCTTTTGCCTTTTCTTCACTATTTATATAATATGCTGGCTTTTACGGAGGCTGATCTTTAAATAGCCCACTTTTTGGAGCAGCCCTCGCTTACGGCCATACCGCGCTGAGAGCGCCCGATCTCGTCTGATCTCGGAAGCTAAGCAGCGTCGGGCCTGCTTAGTACTTGGATGGGAGACCGCCTGGGAATACCAGGTGCTGTAAGCTTTTGCCTTTTCTTCACTATTTATATAATATGCTGGCTTTTACGGAGGCTGATCTTTAAATAGCCCACTTTTTGGAGCAGCCCTCGCTTACGGCCATACCGCGCTGAGAGCGCCCGATCTCGTCTGATCTCGGAAGCTAAGCAGCGTCGGGCCTGCTTAGTACTTGGATGGGAGACCGCCTGGGAATACCAGGTGCTGTAAGCTTTTGCCTTTTCTTCACTATTTATATAATATGCTGGCTTTTACGGAGGCTGATCTTTAAATAGCCCACTTTTTGGAGCAGCCCTCGCTTACGGCCATACCCCCACCTGAGGCGCTAGAGAGCAACAGGAAGTGGTTGGCAGCAGTTGGGAGAGGAAGGCTCTCCTCCATTTTGTGTTTAATTTTTGTTTGTTTTGTGAGTTGTAATACGTTAAGTTAGTTTTTTGTGTTTTTTGTCAACTTTTAAACCACCTAACAGCAGCATTCTTGCTGTCTGGAGGGTGGTTAGTTCCTTTTTTTTTTTTTTTTTTTTTTAATGGATGGATTAATTTCTATGAATATGGATTTGGCACGAGAGAAAAGGCAGCAAACAGAAAATGGACTGGATAAAAGACTACGAGAAAAGGATTACCCTAAAAAGGAGCAGAAACGGATTTACGCTAAAGAAGCAACCGTAGTGATTGATCTGACTGAAGTGCAGGATGGGAAAGCAGAAGACATTATTCAAGCACTGACAGACAAGATGGACGTGACGACTATACTTGCGGTAAGACCAAAAATGATGAGAGAATATGAAATAACATTGGAGAAAGAAGAAGATATTGAGAAACTAGCAGATGGATTGATGATAAAAGGAAAGACATGTGAAATTAAAAAGTTGAATAATAAAGAATTTGTTGTCTCTTTCATGCATCTGCCCGCTTACCTGGAGGACGACGTGGTTCTACAAAAGCTGGAGGGATGGGGGGTAACTCCCATCTCCCAGATCAAACGGAGATTTTATCCGGGCACCCGCATCGAGGATGGAACGAGATTTGTGAGAGTGCGATTCCCAAAAGAGGTGGCTTCTCTGCCCTATAGCACGAGAATGGAGACAGAAGAGGGGCCTCAGTATTTCAGGGTGATACACAGCCAGCAGGTGAGAACCTGTAGGCTGTGTATGAGCCCTGAACACCTGATGAAGGACTGCCCAGACTTCAAATGTTTCAAGTGCGAGGAGAGGGGCCACTTCGCACGGGACTGTAATGCAGTGAGGTGCCCGGACTGCAGGCTCGTACTAAATAAGTGCGAGTGCTGGTTCGGAGACCAGCAGGAGGATGACCAGGAGAGCGGGCAGATGCATGAGGGAGACAATGAAGAGGAGCCACGCGAGGACACGGGAGGAACACAAAGAGAGGGTATTGCAGGCACGGACATTGACGATGAAAGCGAAAGGACTGGAGTAATGCAGGACAATGACGAAACAGAGACACTGATGGAGACGACGGAGGATTTGCAAACAGAATTGGAAGAGTCAGAGGAGCAGGTCAACGAGGAAGGGAGAGTGGACAGAGACAGCGAAAACATTGATGATGGCGGCACCATGGGAATATCAAATAAAAGAAGAAGAAGAACTAAGGTAACACCAAATCTAGAGAAAGCCAAAAGGAAAGTTTTAAAACAAACATGTGAGGAGAAACAGGACAGTGGAGATACTGGAAAGGAAGGGGAGGCCATGAGCTGACAAAATGGGGACTTTATGGCTTTTAGTTTATTTTATGGTGTTGAAAATTGTGACTTTTAATGCTAGAGGACTAATGAATGGTTTTAAATTTGAAAAGATGAAGGAACTGTGTAAAAATGAGGATGTGATTTTATTGCAAGAGACAAACTGGAAAGAGAATCGTATGGAGGATTTTAAAAAAAGATGGGAAGGGGAATTACTCTTTAATAACGGAGAAGGAAAAATTGGAGGAGGAATGGCGATTTTAATAAGAAAAGACAGAGGTATCAAGACAAAGCATTTGTATAGTGATAAAAAAGGAAAATGTATGGTTGTAGAAATGGTGATGGAGGAAGAAAATTTTATTTTAGGGAACGTGCATGCTCCGAATGAAGAAAAAGAAAAGAAAATGTATTTTAATGTTTTAGCCGATGTAATTGAAAAATGGGGGAAGGTGGTGATTGCAGGGGATTTTAACACAGTTTTTAGCAAAATGGATATGGCAAACGGGATGGTTTTTAAAACGGATGGGGGCAGAAAAGAACTAAAGTCGTTGATGGAAGAGAAAAATATGATTGATGTGTGGAGGGAAAGAAACGAGAAAAAGAAGGAATTTTCAAGAAGACAGTTGGTGGGGAATTTTATGTGCCAAACCAGAATAGATTATTTCTTAAGTACTAGAAATCTGGAATGTTTTATTGACAGAATAGTTTATAAAGACACAACCTTAAGCGATCACAAAATGGTTTTAATGGTGATGGATTTTAAAAGAGAAACGAAGGGACCTGGAGTGTGGATCTTAAACACTGATGTTTTAAAAAATGAAAGTTTTAAAAAAGAGATTGAAAATATATTAGATGAGAGGAAAAAAGATCTGATGTATATGGAAGACAAAAGGCAATGGTGGGAAAACGTAAAGTATCAGATAAAGAAATATTCAATAAACTACTGTAATTTGTTACAAAAGGTTAAAAGAACTAAGGAGAAAGAAGTAAGGAGAACATTAAAAGAGGAGTTAAATAAAAATGAAGTAAATGTACAAAAAGTAATTCAATTTGAAAATACATTGGGAAAAATAGAAGAGGAGAAATGCAAAGGGGCGATGTTAAGAAGCAAAGCAAAATACATGGTGGAAGGAGAAAAATGTAACAGATTCTTTTTTAATCTTGAGAAAAGCAGGGGGAAAGCGGAAATAATTAAAGAACTTAAAAGTAAGGATGGGAAAGTGGTGTCAGATACAGAGAGGATTTTAAAAGAAGTGAAAACATATTATGAGGAATTGTTTAAGTCAGAGGGAGGAGATGAGGAAAAACGGAAGATTTTATTACAACAAATAGCAAGGAAAGTTGGTGAGGAGGATAAAAAGGATTGTGAAAGCGAAATAACAACAGAAGAAATTAAACAAGCCATAAATCAATTAAGAGTGAAGAAAAGCCCTGGAATAGATGGTATTGGAAGCGAGTTTTACAAAGTTTTTAAAGAAAAGGTAGTTGGGATTTTAAATGAAATTTATGAAGAAGTGTTCAAAAAAGAAAGAGTAAACCCAAAAATGGGGCTAGGATTAATGAAAATAATATACAAGAAAAAGGGAGACAAAAATGAACTGAAGAATTTTAGACCCATTACAATGTTAAACACTGATTTAAAAATTTTAGCAAAGGTCTTAGCGAATAGGTTAAAAAAAGTCATGCCAAATATAATAGAAACCAACCAAGCATATGGAGTAAAGGGGAGGGATATAGCAGACATTACAAGCAGCATAAGAGATATAGTGGGTTATATAAAAGAAAAAGAAAGGAGCGCATACATTATAAGTATGGACTTTGAAAAGGCGTTCGACAGAGTCGAACATGGGTTTTTATTTGCGATTTTAAAAGAATTTGGTTTTGGAGATAATTTTATAAAATGGATCTCAATTTTATACAGGGATATTTTAACAAAAGTAAAATGCAATGGATTTTTAACTCAACCTTTTAAAGTTTCAAGATCTATAAGACAAGGGTGTCCATTGTCAGCACAGTTGTACTCTTTGGTGGCAGAACCTTTAGGGCTTTTAATAAACAGAGAAAAAAGAATAAATGGAATAAAAATGGAAGAGGGAAAAGAGTTAACAAAAATATTTCAATACGCTGATGACACGACAGTTGTGGTTGAAAATATAGAAAGTGTTAAAAGAGTGATAGAGAAAACAACATTTTATTGTGAGGGTTCAGGTGCAAAAATAAATGAAGAAAAAACTGTATATATGAAGTTTGGAAGGGCCGAGATTTTAACGGGGCTTTTTAGGTTTAAGGAGGTTCAAGAAATGAAGATTTTAGGGGCAATATTAGCAAGGAATGAAAAGGAGGCAATTGACAATATGTGGGAAGAGACGGTAGGAGGGATGGAAAGAAGACTTATTTTTTGGAGAAACAGATCTTTAAGTTTGAAAGGGAAAATTTTAATTGTAAATATGTTAATGTTATCCAAAATGTGGTACAATTTACATGTCATGCCATTGCCAGATTGGGTTTTGAAGAGAATAAAGAAAAGTGTTTTAGAATTTCTATGGGACAAAAAGCCTCCAAGAATTGCATATCTTACATTGATAGGGAAACCAGAAGAGGGAGGAATGGGGTTGGTCGACGTAGAGCAAAAAATGAAAAGCATGAGGGTAAAAGTGGTAAGGAAATATTTGGATGACACGAACAATGCAGAGTGGAAGAAAATAATGAGCTTCTATTTAAACAAATGTGGGAATTTTAATTTAGGGGAAGACATTTTATGGATGAAGCTGAAGAATTGGATGATGGAGGGGATCCCACAGTTTTATAAAGAGGTTTTAAATGCTTGGAGGCTTTTTTTAACAGAGGTGGATTTTAATCCAGAGGGGAGGGAAAGGATTTTAAATCAACCTCTGTTTTTAAATGGAAAAGTAAAGATACAAGAGCATGACCTCTATTTTAAGAAATGGTTGCAAGTGGGGATTGTGAAGGTAAGGGATGTTTTATGGGAATATAAAGAGGGATTTTTACCACTTCAAGTGATTATAGATGCGATGGAGGAGGGGAAGGAGGATTTTAATGTAATGTTTTTAAAAAGACAATACGAAGAGGTAAAAAAAGCAATCCCTGGAGAATGGCTGGATGATCTTAACAAGAGGGAAGAAAAGGAGAACAAAATGAATGTGTTTTTAAAATGTAAAGACAAGTTGGTGAATTTTAATTTGGGTACTGTTAAAATGTTTTATGGTTTTTTTATGAAAAGAATTTTTAAAAAACCTGTTGCCAATCAATTCTGGATAAGGCATTTTAACGAAATTGAAGAAAAAGATATCTGGAAGCATATGGCATGGAAATGGTTGGATGTAGATCTAGAATGTTTTGATTATTTTATTAGACAAAATGTGATTTTTACGGAAATGAGATTGTGTGCTATGCAGAAAGAAACAAATGCTCAATGCAAAGTTTGTAAAACAGAAGATGAGGGAATTTTACATTTGTTTTTATTCTGTAAGGAGTTGATCCCATTTTTTAACGAATTTAAGAAACTAATCAAAGATTTAAGAGGTAACGAAGAGGATTTTAATTGGAGTAGAATGTTTATGTTGGGAATAGCAGAGAATAAACCAAACAAGAAACTCATTAATTTGTTTTTAATTGTGGCAAAAAAAGCTATATGGAAAAGAAGGAATATAGCGAAAAACAGAGATTTTGTTTTAAACCTTTGGTTTCTTTTTAAATGGATGGCAGAAGATCATGTCAAAATGCTGTACAGTTATTTTAAATCAGAAAATATTATGGGAGATTTTTATGAAATTTTTACAAAAGATGTCATATGTATTTTAAAAAATATGCACTTTTACATGCCAGGGGAAGATGAACTTTTGTTGGTTTAGCTTTTAGGCTTTTATTTGTTGTTATGATTGGGTTAAAAAGATGCTTGTGTCATGTAATATTTACGAATGTTTCCCCAGCAACAATGCTAAATACTCGGAAATTGGTGATAACGGTTTTGTTGTGTATTGGGTTCTTCTTCAGTAGTAATGAAAATGTATTATTGATTTGTGTATTCAATGTGTATTCAAATATATAATGATTTTTGTACAATAAAAAAAAAAAAAAAAAAAAAAAAAGAGCGCCCGATCTCGTCTGATCTCGGAAGCTAAGCAGCGTCGGGCCTGCTTAGTACTTGGATGGGAGACCGCCTGGGAATACCAGGTGCTGTAAGCTTTTGCCTTTTCTTCACTATTTATATAATATGCTGGCTTTTAGAAAGACGTGTTTTACCGCTCTATTTATTACAATCATTTAAATGTATTATAGAGTTTTAAGTGTTTTACATGTTTTTTAGGCCATTTTATTACTCTTAACATTTTAAGTGAGTGTGTGTCTTTAAAAAATGGATGGTTGGCCTGCCATGTGACTAGACACATGACAGGAAGCAGGAAGTACAACTGTATAAGAGAGCAGCATGACAAACAAAGGACAGTCACCAAACTGTTGGATTGAGGAGTTGCTAATTTTAGAGCTCACCTTTCCATTCACCACCTGCAAACTTTGGATTACACTTTCTGTGGATTGTATATACACCGGTGGACACTCACATTGGACTTATCAACACACTGGGATTCTTGGACTGTTTTTAGGGTATGGACAAATGAACTGTATTCTTTTAACAGCGTTTACCTCGTTTTATCGTGTTGTTTTAAAGTCTTTTATGTGAACCTTGTAAATAAACCAAATCTATTTAAACCAATCTTCTTTTATGTCTCATTCTTTTAACCACTAGTCATCTCTCACAGTTAAATCTGACCCCATTTTAGTCTTGTAACTCGGCTGATAAGGCCGATTGTTACACTTGGATGGGAGACCGCCTGGGATTACCAGGTGCTGTAAGCTTTTGCCTTTTCTTCACTATTTATATAATATGCTGGCTTTTACGGAGGCTGATCTTTAAATAGCCCACTTTTTGGAGCAGCCCTCGCTTACGGCCATACCGCGCTGAGAGCGCCCGATCTCGTCTGATCTCGGAAGCTAAGCAGCGTCGGGCCTGCTTAGTACTTGGATGGGAGACCGCCTGGGAATACCAGGTGCTGTAAGCTTTTGCCTTTTCTTCACTATTTATATAATATTCTGGCTTTTAGAAAGACGTGTTTTACCGCTCTATTTATTACAATCATTTAAATGTATTATAGAGTTTTAAGTGTTTTACATGTTTTTTAGGCCATTTTATTACTCTTAACATTTTAAGTGAGTGTGCGTCTTTAAAAAATGGATGGTTGGCCTGCCATGTGACTAGACACATGACAGGAAGCAGGAAGTACAACTGTATAAGAGAGCAGCATGACAAACAAAGGACAGTCACCAAACTGTTGGATTGAGGAGTTGCTAATTTTAGAGCTCACCTTTCCATTCACCACCTGCAAACTTTGGATTACACTTTCTGTGGATTGTATATACACCGGTGGACACTCACATTGGACTTATCAACACACTGGGATTCTTGGACTGTTTTTAGGGTATGGACAAATGAACTGTATTCTTTTAACAGCGTTTACCTCGTTTTATCGTGTTGTTTTAAAGTCTTTTATGTGAACCTTGTAAATAAACCAAATCTATTTAAACCAATCTTCTTTTATGTCTCATTCTTTTAACCACTAGTCATCTCTCACAGTTAAATCTGACCCCATTTTAGTCTTGTAACTCGGCTGATAAGGCCGATTGTTACACTTGGATGGGAGACCGCCTGGGATTACCAGGTGCTGTAAGCTTTTGCCTTTTCTTCACTATTTATATAATATGCTGGCTTTTACGGAGGCTGATCTTTAAATAGCCCACTTTTTGGAGCAGCCCTCGCTTACGGCCATACCGCGCTGAGAGCGCCCGATCTCGTCTGATCTCGGAAGCTAAGCAGCGTCGGGCCTGCTTAGTACTTGGATGGGAGACCGCCTGGGAATACCAGGTGCTGTAAGCTTTTGCCTTTTCTTCACTATTTATATAATATGCTGGCTTTTACGGAGGCTGATCTTTAAATAGCCCACTTTTTGGAGCAGCCCTCGCTTACGGCCATACCGCGCTGAGAGCGCCCGATCTCGTCTGATCTCGGAAGCTAAGCAGCGTCGGGCCTGCTTAGTACTTGGATGGGAGACCGCCTGGGAATACCAGGTGCTGTAAGCTTTTGCCTTTTCTTCACTATTTATATAATATGCTGGCTTTTACGGAGGCTGATCTTTAAATAGCCCACTTTTTGGAGCAGCCCTCGCTTACGGCCATACCCCCACCTGAGGCGCTAGAGAGCAACAGGAAGTGGTTGGCAGCAGTTGGGAGAGGAAGGCTCTCCTCCATTTTGTGTTTAATTTTTGTTTGTTTTGTGAGTTGTAATACGTTAAGTTAGTTTTTTGTGTTTTTTGTCAACTTTTAAACCACCTAACAGCAGCATTCTTGCTGTCTGGAGGGTGGTTAGTTCCTTTTTTTTTTTTTTTTTTTTTTTAATGGATGGATTAATTTCTATGAATATGGATTTGGCACGAGAGAAAAGGCAGCAAACAGAAAATGGACTGGATAAAAGACTACGAGAAAAGGATTACCCTAAAAAGGAGCAGAAACGGATTTACGCTAAAGAAGCAACCGTAGTGATTGATCTGACTGAAGTGCAGGATGGGAAAGCAGAAGACATTATTCAAGCACTGACAGACAAGATGGACGTGACGACTATACTTGCGGTAAGACCAAAAATGATGAGAGAATATGAAATAACATTGGAGAAAGAAGAAGATATTGAGAAACTAGCAGATGGATTGATGATAAAAGGAAAGACATGTGAAATTAAAAAGTTGAATAATAAAGAATTTGTTGTCTCTTTCATGCATCTGCCCGCTTACCTGGAGGACGACGTGGTTCTACAAAAGCTGGAGGGATGGGGGGTAACTCCCATCTCCCAGATCAAACGGAGATTTTATCCGGGCACCCGCATCGAGGATGGAACGAGATTTGTGAGAGTGCGATTCCCAAAAGAGGTGGCTTCTCTGCCCTATAGCACGAGAATGGAGACAGAAGAGGGGCCTCAGTATTTCAGGGTGATACATAGCCAGCAGGTGAGAACCTGTAGGCTGTGTATGAGCCCTGAACACCTGATGAAGGACTGCCCAGACTTCAAATGTTTCAAGTGCGAGGAGAGGGGCCACTTCGCACGGGACTGTAATGCAGTGAGGTGCCCGGACTGCAGGCTCGTACTAAATAAGTGCGAGTGCTGGTTCGGAGACCAGCAGGAGGATGACCAGGAGAGCGGGCAGATGCATGAGGGAGACAATGAAGAGGAGCCACGCGAGGACACGGGAGGAACACAAAGAGAGGGTATTGCAGGCACGGACATTGACGATGAAAGCGAAAGGACTGGAGTAATGCAGGACAATGACGAAACAGAGACACTGATGGAGACGACGGAGGATTTGCAAACAGAATTGGAAGAGTCAGAGGAGCAGGTCAACGAGGAAGGGAGAGTGGACAGAGACAGCGAAAACATTGATGATGGCGGCACCATGGGAATATCAAATAAAAGAAGAAGAAGAACTAAGGTAACACCAAATCTAGAGAAAGCCAAAAGGAAAGTTTTAAAACAAACATGTGAGGAGAAACAGGACAGTGGAGATACTGGAAAGGAAGGGGAGGCCATGAGCTGACAAAATGGGGACTTTATGGCTTTTAGTTTATTTTATGGTGTTGAAAATTGTGACTTTTAATGCTAGAGGACTAATGAATGGTTTTAAATTTGAAAAGATGAAGGAACTGTGTAAAAATGAGGATGTGATTTTATTGCAAGAGACAAACTGGAAAGAGAATCGTATGGAGGATTTTAAAAAAAGATGGGAAGGGGAATTACTCTTTAATAACGGAGAAGGAAAAATTGGAGGAGGAATGGCGATTTTAATAAGAAAAGACAGAGGTATCAAGACAAAGCATTTGTATAGTGATAAAAAAGGAAAATGTATGGTTGTAGAAATGGTGATGGAGGAAGAAAATTTTATTTTAGGGAACGTGCATGCTCCGAATGAAGAAAAAGAAAAGAAAATGTATTTTAATGTTTTAGCCGATGTAATTGAAAAATGGGGGAAGGTGGTGATTGCAGGGGATTTTAACACAGTTTTTAGCAAAATGGATATGGCAAACGGGATGGTTTTTAAAACGGATGGGGGCAGAAAAGAACTAAAGTCGTTGATGGAAGAGAAAAATATGATTGATGTGTGGAGGGAAAGAAACGAGAAAAAGAAGGAATTTTCAAGAAGACAGTTGGTGGGGAATTTTATGTGCCAAACCAGAATAGATTATTTCTTAAGTACTAGAAATCTGGAATGTTTTATTGACAGAATAGTTTATAAAGACACAACCTTAAGCGATCACAAAATGGTTTTAATGGTGATGGATTTTAAAAGAGAAACGAAGGGACCTGGAGTGTGGATCTTAAACACTGATGTTTTAAAAAATGAAAGTTTTAAAAAAGAGATTGAAAATATATTAGATGAGAGGAAAAAAGATCTGATGTATATGGAAGACAAAAGGCAATGGTGGGAAAACGTAAAGTATCAGATAAAGAAATATTCAATAAACTACTGTAATTTGTTACAAAAGGTTAAAAGAACTAAGGAGAAAGAAGTAAGGAGAACATTAAAAGAGGAGTTAAATAAAAATGAAGTAAATGTACAAAAAGTAATTCAATTTGAAAATACATTGGGAAAAATAGAAGAGGAGAAATGCAAAGGGGCGATGTTAAGAAGCAAAGCAAAATACATGGTGGAAGGAGAAAAATGTAACAGATTCTTTTTTAATCTTGAGAAAAGCAGGGGGAAAGCGGAAATAATTAAAGAACTTAAAAGTAAGGATGGGAAAGTGGTGTCAGATACAGAGAGGATTTTAAAAGAAGTGAAAACATATTATGAGGAATTGTTTAAGTCAGAGGGAGGAGATGAGGAAAAACGGAAGATTTTATTACAACAAATAGCAAGGAAAGTTGGTGAGGAGGATAAAAAGGATTGTGAAAGCGAAATAACAACAGAAGAAATTAAACAAGCCATAAATCAATTAAGAGTGAAGAAAAGCCCTGGAATAGATGGTATTGGAAGCGAGTTTTACAAAGTTTTTAAAGAAAAGGTAGTTGGGATTTTAAATGAAATTTATGAAGAAGTGTTCAAAAAAGAAAGAGTAAACCCAAAAATGGGGCTAGGATTAATGAAAATAATATACAAGAAAAAGGGAGACAAAAATGAACTGAAGAATTTTAGACCCATTACAATGTTAAACACTGATTTAAAAATTTTAGCAAAGGTCTTAGCGAATAGGTTAAAAAAAGTCATGCCAAATATAATAGAAACCAACCAAGCATATGGAGTAAAGGGGAGGGATATAGCAGACATTACAAGCAGCATAAGAGATATAGTGGGTTATATAAAAGAAAAAGAAAGGAGCGCATACATTATAAGTATGGACTTTGAAAAGGCGTTCGACAGAGTCGAACATGGGTTTTTATTTGCGATTTTAAAAGAATTTGGTTTTGGAGATAATTTTATAAAATGGATCTCAATTTTATACAGGGATATTTTAACAAAAGTAAAATGCAATGGATTTTTAACTCAACCTTTTAAAGTTTCAAGATCTATAAGACAAGGGTGTCCATTGTCAGCACAGTTGTACTCTTTGGTGGCAGAACCTTTAGGGCTTTTAATAAACAGAGAAAAAAGAATAAATGGAATAAAAATGGAAGAGGGAAAAGAGTTAACAAAAATATTTCAATACGCTGATGACACGACAGTTGTGGTTGAAAATATAGAAAGTGTTAAAAGAGTGATAGAGAAAACAACATTTTATTGTGAGGGTTCAGGTGCAAAAATAAATGAAGAAAAAACTGTATATATGAAGTTTGGAAGGGCCGAGATTTTAACGGGGCTTTTTAGGTTTAAGGAGGTTCAAGAAATGAAGATTTTAGGGGCAATATTAGCAAGGAATGAAAAGGAGGCAATTGACAATATGTGGGAAGAGACGGTAGGAGGGATGGAAAGAAGACTTATTTTTTGGAGAAACAGATCTTTAAGTTTGAAAGGGAAAATTTTAATTGTAAATATGTTAATGTTATCCAAAATGTGGTACAATTTACATGTCATGCCATTGCCAGATTGGGTTTTGAAGAGAATAAAGAAAAGTGTTTTAGAATTTCTATGGGACAAAAAGCCTCCAAGAATTGCATATCTTACATTGATAGGGAAACCAGAAGAGGGAGGAATGGGGTTGGTCGACGTAGAGCAAAAAATGAAAAGCATGAGGGTAAAAGTGGTAAGGAAATATTTGGATGACACGAACAATGCAGAGTGGAAGAAAATAATGAGCTTCTATTTAAACAAATGTGGGAATTTTAATTTAGGGGAAGACATTTTATGGATGAAGCTGAAGAATTGGATGATGGAGGGGATCCCACAGTTTTATAAAGAGGTTTTAAATGCTTGGAGGCTTTTTTTAACAGAGGTGGATTTTAATCCAGAGGGGAGGGAAAGGATTTTAAATCAACCTCTGTTTTTAAATGGAAAAGTAAAGATACAAGAGCATGACCTCTATTTTAAGAAATGGTTGCAAGTGGGGATTGTGAAGGTAAGGGATGTTTTATGGGAATATAAAGAGGGATTTTTACCACTTCAAGTGATTATAGATGCGATGGAGGAGGGGAAGGAGGATTTTAATGTAATGTTTTTAAAAAGACAATACGAAGAGGTAAAAAAAGCAATCCCTGGAGAATGGCTGGATGATCTTAACAAGAGGGAAGAAAAGGAGAACAAAATGAATGTGTTTTTAAAATGTAAAGACAAGTTGGTGAATTTTAATTTGGGTACTGTTAAAATGTTTTATGGTTTTTTTATGAAAAGAATTTTTAAAAAACCTGTTGCCAATCAATTCTGGATAAGGCATTTTAACGAAATTGAAGAAAAAGATATCTGGAAGCATATGGCATGGAAATGGTTGGATGTAGATCTAGAATGTTTTGATTATTTTATTAGACAAAATGTGATTTTTACGGAAATGAGATTGTGTGCTATGCAGAAAGAAACAAATGCTCAATGCAAAGTTTGTAAAACAGAAGATGAGGGAATTTTACATTTGTTTTTATTCTGTAAGGAGTTGATCCCATTTTTTAACGAATTTAAGAAACTAATCAAAGATTTAAGAGGTAACGAAGAGGATTTTAATTGGAGTAGAATGTTTATGTTGGGAATAGCAGAGAATAAACCAAACAAGAAACTCATTAATTTGTTTTTAATTGTGGCAAAAAAAGCTATATGGAAAAGAAGGAATATAGCGAAAAACAGAGATTTTGTTTTAAACCTTTGGTTTCTTTTTAAATGGATGGCAGAAGATCATGTCAAAATGCTGTACAGTTATTTTAAATCAGAAAATATTATGGGAGATTTTTATGAAATTTTTACAAAAGATGTCATATGTATTTTAAAAAATATGCACTTTTACATGCCAGGGGAAGATGAACTTTTGTTGGTTTAGCTTTTAGGCTTTTATTTGTTGTTATGATTGGGTTAAAAAGATGCTTGTGTCATGTAATATTTACGAATGTTTCCCCAGCAACAATGCTAAATACTCGGAAATTGGTGATAACGGTTTTGTTGTGTATTGGGTTCTTCTTCAGTAGTAATGAAAATGTATTATTGATTTGTGTATTCAATGTGTATTCAAATATATAATGATTTTTGTACAATAAAAAAAAAAAAAAAAAAAAAAAAGAGCGCCCGATCTCGTCTGATCTCGGAAGCTAAGCAGCGTCGGGCCTGCTTAGTACTTGGATGGGAGACCGCCTGGGAATACCAGGTGCTGTAAGCTTTTGCCTTTTCTTCACTATTTATATAATATGCTGGCTTTTAGAAAGACGTGTTTTACCGCTCTATTTATTACAATCATTTAAATGTATTATAGAGTTTTAAGTGTTTTACATGTTTTTTAGGCCATTTTATTACTCTTAACATTTTAAGTGAGTGTGTGTCTTTAAAAAATGGATGGTTGGCCTGCCATGTGACTAGACACATGACAGGAAGCAGGAAGTACAACTGTATAAGAGAGCAGCATGACAAACAAAGGACAGTCACCAAACTGTTGGATTGAGGAGTTGCTAATTTTAGAGCTCACCTTTCCATTCACCACCTGCAAACTTTGGATTACACTTTCTGTGGATTGTATATACACCGGTGGACACTCACATTGGACTTATCAACACACTGGGATTCTTGGACTGTTTTTAGGGTATGGACAAATGAACTGTATTCTTTTAACAGTGTTTACCTCGTTTTATCGTGTTGTTTTAAAGTCTTTTATGTGAACCTTGTAAATAAACCAAATCTATTTAAACCAATCTTCTTTTATGTCTCATTCTTTTAACCACTAGTCATCTCTCACAGTTAAATCTGACCCCATTTTAGTCTTGTAACTCGGCTGATAAGGCCGATTGTTACACTTGGATGGGAGACCGCCTGGGATTACCAGGTGCTGTAAGCTTTTGCCTTTTCTTCACTATTTATATAATATGCTGGCTTTTACGGAGGCTGATCTTTAAATAGCCCACTTTTTGGAGCAGCCCTCGCTTACGGCCATACCGCGCTGAGAGCGCCCGATCTCGTCTGATCTCGGAAGCTAAGCAGCGTCGGGCCTGCTTAGTACTTGGATGGGAGACCGCCTGGGAATACCAGGTGCTGTAAGCTTTTGCCTTTTCTTCACTATTTATATAATATGCTGGCTTTTAGAAAGACGTGTTTTACCGCTCTATTTATTACAATCATTTAAATGTATTATAGAGTTTTAAGTGTTTTACATGTTTTTTAGGCCATTTTATTACTCTTAACATTTTAAGTGAGTGTGTGTCTTTAAAAAATGGATGGTTGGCCTGCCATGTGACTAGACACATGACAGGAAGCAGGAAGTACAACTGTATAAGAGAGCAGCATGACAAACAAAGGACAGTCACCAAACTGTTGGATTGAGGAGTTGCTAATTTTAGAGCTCACCTTTCCATTCACCACCTGCAAACTTTGGATTACACTTTCTGTGGATTGTATATACACCGGTGGACACTCACATTGGACTTATCAACACACTGGGATTCTTGGACTGTTTTTAGGGTATGGACAAATGAACTGTATTCTTTTAACAGCGTTTACCTCGTTTTATCGTGTTGTTTTAAAGTCTTTTATGTGAACCTTGTAAATAAACCAAATCTATTTAAACCAATCTTCTTTTATGTCTCATTCTTTTAACCACTAGTCATCTCTCACAGTTAAATCTGATCCCATTTTAGTCTTGTAACTCGACTGATAAGGCCGATTGTTACACTTGGATGGGAGACCGCCTGGGAATACCAGGTGCTGTAAGCTTTTGCCTTTTCTTCACTATTTATATAATATGCTGGCTTTTACGGAGGCTGATCTTTAAATAGCCCACTTTTTGGAGCAGCCCTCGCTTACGGCCATACCGCGCTGAGAGCGCCCGATCTCGTCTGATCTCGGAAGCTAAGCAGCGTCGGGCCTGCTTAGTACTTGGATGGGAGACCGCCTGGGAATACCAGGTGCTGTAAGCTTTTGCCTTTTCTTCACTATTTATATAATATGCTGGCTTTTACGGAGGCTGATCTTTAAATAGCCCACTTTTTGGAGCAGCCCTCGCTTACGGCCATACCGCGCTGAGAGCGCCCGATCTCGTCTGATCTCGGAAGCTAAGCAGCGTCGGGCCTGCTTAGTACTTGGATGGGAGACCGCCTGGGAATACCAGGTGCTGTAAGCTTTTGCCTTTTCTTCACTATTTATATAATATGCTGGCTTTTAGAAAGACGTGTTTTACCGCTCTATTTATTACAATCATTTAAATGTATTATAGAGTTTTAAGTGTTTTACATGTTTTTTAGGCCATTTTATTACTCTTAACATTTTAAGTGAGTGTGTGTCTTTAAAAAATGGATGGTTGGCCTGCCATGTGACTAGACACATGACAGGAAGCAGGAAGTACAACTGTATAAGAGAGCAGCATGACAAACAAAGGACAGTCACCAAACTGTTGGATTGAGGAGTTGCTAATTTTAGAGCTCACCTTTCCATTCACCACCTGCAAACTTTGGATTACACTTTCTGTGGATTGTATATACACCGGTGGACACTCACATTGGACTTATCAACACACTGGGATTCTTGGACTGTTTTTAGGGTATGGACAAATGAACTGTATTCTTTTAACAGCGTTTACCTCGTTTTATCGTGTTGTTTTAAAGTCTTTTATGTGAACCTTGTAAATAAACCAAATCTATTTAAACCAATCTTCTTTTATGTCTCATTCTTTTAACCACTAGTCATCTCTCACAGTTAAATCTGACCCCATTTTAGTCTTGTAACTCGGCTGATAAGGCCGATTGTTACACTTGGATGGGAGACCGCCTGGGATTACCAGGTGCTGTAAGCTTTTGCCTTTTCTTCACTATTTATATAATATGCTGGCTTTTACGGAGGCTGATCTTTAAATAGCCCACTTTTTGGAGCTGCCCTCGCTTACGGCCATACCGCGCTGAGAGCGCCCGATCTCGTCTGATCTCGGAAGCTAAGCAGCGTCGGGCCTGCTTAGTACTTGGATGGGAGACCGCCTGGGAATACCAGGTGCTGTAAGCTTTTGCCTTTTCTTCACTATTTATATAATATGCTGGCTTTTACGGAGGCTGATCTTTAAATAGCCCACTTTTTGGAGCAGCCCTCGCTTACGGCCATACCGCGCTGAGAGCGCCCGATCTCGTCTGATCTCGGAAGCTAAGCAGCGTCGGGCCTGCTTAGTACTTGGATGGGAGACCGCCTGGGAATACCAGGTGCTGTAAGCTTTTGCCTTTTCTTCACTATTTATATAATATGCTGGCTTTTACGGAGGCTGATCTTTAAATAGCCCACTTTTTGGAGCAGCCCTCGCTTACGGCCATACCGCGCTGAGAGCGCCCGATCTCGTCTGATCTCGGAAGCTAAGCAGCGTCGGGCCTGCTTAGTACTTGGATGGGAGACCGCCTGGGAATACCAGGTGCTGTAAGCTTTTGCCTTTTCTTCACTATTTATATAATATGCTGGCTTTTAGAAAGACGTGTTTTACCGCTCTATTTATTACAATCATTTAAATGTATTATAGAGTTTTAAGTGTTTTACATGTTTTTTAGGCCATTTTATTACTCTTAACATTTTAAGTGAGTGTGTGTCTTTAAAAAATGGATGGTTGGCCTGCCATGTGACTAGACACATGACAGGAAGCAGGAAGTACAACTGTATAAGAGAGCAGCATGACAAACAAAGGACAGTCACCAAACTGTTGGATTGAGGAGTTGCTAATTTTAGAGCTCACCTTTCCATTCACCACCTGCAAACTTTGGATTACACTTTCTGTGGATTGTATATACACCGGTGGACACTCACATTGGACTTATCAACACACTGGGATTCTTGGACTGTTTTTAGGGTATGGACAAATGAACTGTATTCTTTTAACAGCGTTTACCTCGTTTTATCGTGTTGTTTTAAAGTCTTTTATGTGAACCTTGTAAATAAACCAAATCTATTTAAACCAATCTTCTTTTATGTCTCATTCTTTTAACCACTAGTCATCTCTCACAGTTAAATCTGACCCCATTTTAGTCTTGTAACTCGGCTGATAAGGCCGATTGTTACACTTGGATGGGAGACCGCCTGGGATTACCAGGTGCTGTAAACTTTTGCCTTTTCTTCACTATTTATATAATATGCTGGCTTTTACGGAGGCTGATCTTTAAATAGCCCACTTTTTGGAGCAGCCCTCGCTTACGGCCATACCGCGCTGAGAGCGCCCGATCTCGTCTGATCTCGGAAGCTAAGCAGCGTCGGGCCTGCTTAGTACTTGGATGGGAGACCGCCTGGGAATACCAGGTGCTGTAAGCTTTTGCCTTTTCTTCACTATTTATATAATATTCTGGCTTTTAGAAAGACGTGTTTTACCGCTCTATTTATTACAATCATTTAAATGTATTATAGAGTTTTAAGTGTTTTACATGTTTTTTAGGCCATTTTATTACTCTTAACATTTTAAGTGAGTGTGCGTCTTTAAAAAATGGATGGTTGGCCTGCCATGTGACTAGACACATGACAGGAAGCAGGAAGTACAACTGTATAAGAGAGCAGCATGACAAACAAAGGACAGTCACCAAACTGTTGGATTGAGGAGTTGCTAATTTTAGAGCTCACCTTTCCATTCACCACCTGCAAACTTTGGATTACACTTTCTGTGGATTGTATATACACCGGTGGACACTCACATTGGACTTATCAACACACTGGGATTCTTGGACTGTTTTTAGGGTATGGACAAATGAACTGTATTCTTTTAACAGCGTTTACCTCGTTTTATCGTGTTGTTTTAAAGTCTTTTATGTGAACCTTGTAAATAAACCAAATCTATTTAAACCAATCTTCTTTTATGTCTCATTCTTTTAACCACTAGTCATCTCTCACAGTTAAATCTGACCCCATTTTAGTCTTGTAACTCGGCTGATAAGGCCGATTGTTACACTTGGATGGGAGACCGCCTGGGATTACCAGGTGCTGTAAGCTTTTGCCTTTTCTTCACTATTTATATAATATGCTGGCTTTTACGGAGGCTGATCTTTAAATAGCCCACTTTTTGGAGCAGCCCTCGCTTACGGCCATACCGCGCTGAGAGCGCCCGATCTCGTCTGATCTCGGAAGCTAAGCAGCGTCGGGCCTGCTTAGTACTTGGATGGGAGACCGCCTGGGAATACCAGGTGCTGTAAGCTTTTGCCTTTTCTTCACTATTTATATAATATGCTGGCTTTTACGGAGGCTGATCTTTAAATAGCCCACTTTTTGGAGCAGCCCTCGCTTACGGCCATACCGCGCTGAGAGCGCCCGATCTCGTCTGATCTCGGAAGCTAAGCAGCGTCGGGCCTGCTTAGTACTTGGATGGGAGACCGCCTGGGAATACCAGGTGCTGTAAGCTTTTGCCTTTTCTTCACTATTTATATAATATGCTGGCTTTTACGGAGGCTGATCTTTAAATAGCCCATTTTTTGGAGCAGCCCTCGCTTACGGCCATACCGCGCTGAGAGCGCCCGATCTCGTCTGATCTCGGAAGCTAAGCAGCGTCGGGCCTGCTTAGTACTTGGATGGGAGACCGCCTGGGAATACCAGGTGCTGTAAGCTTTTGCCTTTTCTTCACTATTTATATAATATGCTGGCTTTTAGAAAGACGTGTTTTACCGCTCTATTTATTACAATCATTTAAATGTATTATAGAGTTTTAAGTGTTTTACATGTTTTTTAGGCCATTTTATTACTCTTAACATTTTAAGTGAGTGTGTGTCTTTAAAAAATGGATGGTTGGCCTGCCATGTGACTAGACACATGACAGGAAGCAGGAAGTACAACTGTATAAGAGAGCAGCATGACAAACAAAGGACAGTCACCAAACTGTTGGATTGAGGAGTTGCTAATTTTAGAGCTCACCTTTCCATTCACCACCTGCAAACTTTGGATTACACTTTCTGTGGATTGTATATACACCGGTGGACACTCACATTGGACTTATCAACACACTGGGATTCTTGGACTGTTTTTAGGGTATGGACAAATGAACTGTATTCTTTTAACAGCGTTTACCTCGTTTTATCGTGTTGTTTTAAAGTCTTTTATGTGAACCTTGTAAATAAACCAAATCTATTTAAACCAATCTTCTTTTATGTCTCATTCTTTTAACCACTAGTCATCTCTCACAGTTAAATCTGACCCCATTTTAGTCTTGTAACTCGGCTGATAAGGCCGATTGTTACACTTGGATGGGAGACCGCCTGGGATTACCAGGTGCTGTAAGCTTTTGCCTTTTCTTCACTATTTATATAATATGCTGGCTTTTACGGAGGCTGATCTTTAAATAGCCCACTTTTTGGAGCAGCCCTCGCTTACGGCCATACCGCGCTGAGAGCGCCCGATCTCGTCTGATCTCGGAAGCTAAGCAGCGTCGGGCCTGCTTAGTACTTGGATGGGAGACCGCCTGGGAATACCAGGTGCTGTAAGCTTTTGCCTTTTCTTCACTATTTATATAATATTCTGGCTTTTAGAAAGACGTGTTTTACCGCTCTATTTATTACAATCATTTAAATGTATTATAGAGTTTTAAGTGTTTTACATGTTTTTTAGGCCATTTTATTACTCTTAACATTTTAAGTGAGTGTGCGTCTTTAAAAAATGGATGGTTGGCCTGCCATGTGACTAGACACATGACAGGAAGCAGGAAGTACAACTGTATAAGAGAGCAGCATGACAAACAAAGGACAGTCACCAAACTGTTGGATTGAGGAGTTGCTAATTTTAGAGCTCACCTTTCCATTCACCACCTGCAAACTTTGGATTACACTTTCTGTGGATTGTATATACACCGGTGGACACTCACATTGGACTTATCAACACACTGGGATTCTTGGACTGTTTTTAGGGTATGGACAAATGAACTGTATTCTTTTAACAGCGTTTACCTCGTTTTATCGTGTTGTTTTAAAGTCTTTTATGTGAACCTTGTAAATAAACCAAATCTATTTAAACCAATCTTCTTTTATGTCTCATTCTTTTAACCACTAGTCATCTCTCACAGTTAAATCTGACCCCATTTTAGTCTTGTAACTCGGCTGATAAGGCCGATTGTTACACTTGGATGGGAGACCGCCTGGGATTACCAGGTGCTGTAAGCTTTTGCCTTTTCTTCACTATTTATATAATATGCTGGCTTTTACGGAGGCTGATCTTTAAATAGCCCACTTTTTGGAGCAGCCCTCGCTTACGGCCATACCGCGCTGAGAGCGCCCGATCTCGTCTGATCTCGGAAGCTAAGCAGCGTCGGGCCTGCTTAGTACTTGGATGGGAGACCGCCTGGGAATACCAGGTGCTGTAAGCTTTTGCCTTTTCTTCACTATTTATATAATATGCTGGCTTTTAGAAAGACGTGTTTTACCGCTCTATTTATTACAATCATTTAAATGTATTATAGAGTTTTAAGTGTTTTACATGTTTTTTAGGCCATTTTATTACTCTTAACATTTTAAGTGAGTGTGTGTCTTTAAAAAATGGATGGTTGGCCTGCCATGTGACTAGACACATGACAGGAAGCAGGAAGTACAACTGTATAAGAGAGCAGCATGACAAACAAAGGACAGTCACCAAACTGTTGGATTGAGGAGTTGCTAATTTTAGAGCTCACCTTTCCATTCATCACCTGCAAACTTTGGATTACACTTTCTGTGGATTGTATATACACCGGTGGACACTCACATTGGACTTATCAACACACTGGGATTCTTGGACTGTTTTTAGGGTATGGACAAATGAACTGTATTCTTTTAACAGCGTTTACCTCGTTTTATCGTGTTGTTTTAAAGTCTTTTATGTGAACCTTGTAAATAAACCAAATCTATTTAAACCAATCTTCTTTTATGTCTCATTCTTTTAACCACTAGTCATCTCTCACAGTTAAATCTGATCCCATTTTAGTCTTGTAACTCGGCTGATAAGGCCGATTGTTACACTTGGATGGGAGACCGCCTGGGAATACCAGGTGCTGTAAGCTTTTGCCTTTTCTTCACTATTTATATAATATGCTGGCTTTTACGGAGGCTGATCTTTAAATAGCCCACTTTTTGGAGCAGCCCTCGCTTACGGCCATACCGCGCTGAGAGCGCCCGATCTCGTCTGATCTCGGAAGCTAAGCAGCGTCGGGCCTGCTTAGTACTTGGATGGGAGACCGCCTGGGAATACCAGGTGCTGTCAGCTTTTGCCTTTTCTTCACTATTTATATAATATGCTGGCTTTTAGAAAGACGTGTTTTACCGCTCTATTTATTACAATCATTTAAATGTATTATAGAGTTTTAAGTGTTTTACATGTTTTTTAGGCCATTTTATTACTCTTAACATTTTAAGTGAGTGTGTGTCTTTAAAAAATGGATGGTTGGCCTGCCATGTGACTAGACACATGACAGGAAGCAGGAAGTACAACTGTATAAGAGAGCAGCATGACAAACAAAGGACAGTCACCAAACTGTTGGATTGAGGAGTTGCTAATTTTAGAGCTCACCTTTCCATTCACCACCTGCAAACTTTGGATTACACTTTCTGTGGATTGTATATACACCGGTGGACACTCACATTGGACTTATCAACACACTGGGATTCTTGGACTGTTTTTAGGGTATGGACAAATGAACTGTATTCTTTTAACAGCGTTTACCTCGTTTTATCGTGTTGTTTTAAAGTCTTTTATGTGAACCTTGTAAATAAACCAAATCTATTTAAACCAATCTTCTTTTATGTCTCATTCTTTTAACCACTAGTCATCTCTCACAGTTAAATCTGATCCCATTTTAGTCTTGTAACTCGGCTGATAAGGCCGATTGTTACACTTGGATGGGAGACCGCCTGGGAATACCAGGTGCTGTAAGCTTTTGCCTTTTCTTCACTATTTATATAATATGCTGGCTTTTACGGAGGCTGATCTTTAAATAGCCCACTTTTTGGAGCAGCCCTCGCTTACGGCCATACCGCGCTGAGAGCGCCTGATCTCGTCTGATCTCGGAAGCTAAGCAGCGTCGGGCCTGCTTAGTACTTGGATGGGAGACCGCCTGGGAATACCAGGTGCTGTAAGCTTTTGCCTTTTCTTCACTATTTATATAATATGCTGGCTTTTACGGAGGCTGATCTTTAAATAGCCCACTTTTTGGAGCAGCCCTCGCTTACGGCCATACCGCGCTGAGAGCGCCCGATCTCGTCTGATCTCGGAAGCTAAGCAGCGTCGGGCCTGCTTAGTACTTGGATGGGAGACCGCCTGGGAATACCAGGTGCTGTAAGCTTTTGCCTTTTCTTCACTATTTATATAATATGCTGGCTTTTAGAAAGACGTGTTTTACCGCTCTATTTATTACAATCATTTAAATGTATTATAGAGTTTTAAGTGTTTTACATGTTTTTTAGGCCATTTTATTACTCTTAACATTTTAAGTGAGTGTGCGTCTTTAAAAAATGGATGGTTGGCCTGCCATGTGACTAGACACATGACAGGAAGCAGGAAGTACAACTGTATAAGAGAGCAGCATGACAAACAAAGGACAGTCACCAAACTGTTGGATTGAGGAGTTGCTAATTTTAGAGCTCACCTTTCCATTCACCACCTGCAAACTTTGGATTACACTTTCTGTGGATTGTATATACACCGGTGGACACTCACATTGGACTTATCAACACACTGGGATTCTTGGACTGTTTTTAGGGTATGGACAAATGAACTGTATTCTTTTAACAGCGTTTACCTCGTTTTATCGTGTTGTTTTAAAGTCTTTTATGTGAACCTTGTAAATAAACCAAATCTATTTAAACCAATCTTCTTTTATGTCTCATTCTTTTAACCACTAGTCATCTCTCACAGTTAAATCTGACCCCATTTTAGTCTTGTAACTCGGCTGATAAGGCCGATTGTTACACTTGGATGGGAGACCGCCTGGGATTACCAGGTGCTGTAAGCTTTTGCCTTTTCTTCACTATTTATATAATATGCTGGCTTTTACGGAGGCTGATCTTTAAATAGCCCACTTTTTGGAGCAGCCCTCGCTTACGGCCATACCGCGCTGAGAGCGCCCGATCTCGTCTGATCTCGGAAGCTAAGCAGCGTCGGGCCTGCTTAGTACTTGGATGGGAGACCGCCTGGGAATACCAGGTGCTGTAAGCTTTTGCCTTTTCTTCACTATTTATATAATATGCTGGCTTTTACGGAGGCTGATCTTTAAATAGCCCACTTTTTGGAGCAGCCCTCGCTTACGGCCATACCGCGCTGAGAGCGCCCGATCTCGTCTGATCTCGGAAGCTAAGCAGCGTCGGGCCTGCTTAGTACTTGGATGGGAGACCGCCTGGGAATACCAGGTGCTGTAAGCTTTTGCCTTTTCTTCACTATTTATATAATATGCTGGCTTTTACGGAGGCTGATCTTTAAATAGCCCATTTTTTGGAGCAGCCCTCGCTTACGGCCATACCGCGCTGAGAGCGCCCGATCTCGTCTGATCTCGGAAGCTAAGCAGCGTCGGGCCTGCTTAGTACTTGGATGGGAGACCGCCTGGGAATACCAGGTGCTGTAAGCTTTTGCCTTTTCTTCACTATTTATATAATATGCTGGCTTTTAGAAAGACGTGTTTTACCGCTCTATTTATTACAATCATTTAAATGTATTATAGAGTTTTAAGTGTTTTACATGTTTTTTAGGCCATTTTATTACTCTTAACATTTTAAGTGAGTGTGTGTCTTTAAAAAATGGATGGTTGGCCTGCCATGTGACTAGACACATGACAGGAAGCAGGAAGTACAACTGTATAAGAGAGCAGCATGACAAACAAAGGACAGTCACCAAACTGTTGGATTGAGGAGTTGCTAATTTTAGAGCTCACCTTTCCATTCACCACCTGCAAACTTTGGATTACACTTTCTGTGGATTGTATATACACCGGTGGACACTCACATTGGACTTATCAACACACTGGGATTCTTGGACTGTTTTTAGGGTATGGACAAATGAACTGTATTCTTTTAACAGCGTTTACCTCGTTTTATCGTGTTGTTTTAAAGTCTTTTATGTGAACCTTGTAAATAAACCAAATCTATTTAAACCAATCTTCTTTTATGTCTCATTCTTTTAACCACTAGTCATCTCTCACAGTTAAATCTGACCCCATTTTAGTCTTGTAACTCGGCTGATAAGGCCGATTGTTACACTTGGATGGGAGACCGCCTGGGATTACCAGGTGCTGTAAGCTTTTGCCTTTTCTTCACTATTTATATAATATGCTGGCTTTTACGGAGGCTGATCTTTAAATAGCCCACTTTTTGGAGCAGCCCTCGCTTACGGCCATACCGCGCTGAGAGCGCCCGATCTCGTCTGATCTCGGAAGCTAAGCAGCGTCGGGCCTGCTTAGTACTTGGATGGGAGACCGCCTGGGAATACCAGGTGCTGTAAGCTTTTGCCTTTTCTTCACTATTTATATAATATTCTGGCTTTTAGAAAGACGTGTTTTACCGCTCTATTTATTACAATCATTTAAATGTATTATAGAGTTTTAAGTGTTTTACATGTTTTTTAGGCCATTTTATTACTCTTAACATTTTAAGTGAGTGTGCGTCTTTAAAAAATGGATGGTTGGCCTGCCATGTGACTAGACACATGACAGGAAGCAGGAAGTACAACTGTATAAGAGAGCAGCATGACAAACAAAGGACAGTCACCAAACTGTTGGATTGAGGAGTTGCTAATTTTAGAGCTCACCTTTCCATTCACCACCTGCAAACTTTGGATTACACTTTCTGTGGATTGTATATACACCGGTGGACACTCACATTGGACTTATCAACACACTGGGATTCTTGGACTGTTTTTAGGGTATGGACAAATGAACTGTATTCTTTTAACAGCGTTTACCTCGTTTTATCGTGTTGTTTTAAAGTCTTTTATGTGAACCTTGTAAATAAACCAAATCTATTTAAACCAATCTTCTTTTATGTCTCATTCTTTTAACCACTAGTCATCTCTCACAGTTAAATCTGACCCCATTTTAGTCTTGTAACTCGGCTGATAAGGCCGATTGTTACACTTGGATGGGAGACCGCCTGGGATTACCAGGTGCTGTAAGCTTTTGCCTTTTCTTCACTATTTATATAATATGCTGGCTTTTACGGAGGCTGATCTTTAAATAGCCCACTTTTTGGAGCAGCCCTCGCTTACGGCCATACCGCGCTGAGAGCGCCCGATCTCGTCTGATCTCGGAAGCTAAGCAGCGTCGGGCCTGCTTAGTACTTGGATGGGAGACCGCCTGGGAATACCAGGTGCTGTAAGCTTTTGCCTTTTCTTCACTATTTATATAATATGCTGGCTTTTAGAAAGACGTGTTTTACCGCTCTATTTATTACAATCATTTAAATGTATTATAGAGTTTTAAGTGTTTTACATGTTTTTTAGGCCATTTTATTACTCTTAACATTTTAAGTGAGTGTGTGTCTTTAAAAAATGGATGGTTGGCCTGCCATGTGACTAGACACATGACAGGAAGCAGGAAGTACAACTGTATAAGAGAGCAGCATGACAAACAAAGGACAGTCACCAAACTGTTGGATTGAGGAGTTGCTAATTTTAGAGCTCACCTTTCCATTCACCACCTGCAAACTTTGGATTACACTTTCTGTGGATTGTATATACACCGGTGGACACTCACATTGGACTTATCAACACACTGGGATTCTTGGACTGTTTTTAGGGTATGGACAAATGAACTGTATTCTTTTAACAGCGTTTACCTCGTTTTATCGTGTTGTTTTAAAGTCTTTTATGTGAACCTTGTAAATAAACCAAATCTATTTAAACCAATCTTCTTTTATGTCTCATTCTTTTAACCACTAGTCATCTCTCACAGTTAAATCTGATCCCATTTTAGTCTTGTAACTCGGCTGATAAGGCCGATTGTTACACTTGGATGGGAGACCGCCTGGGAATACCAGGTGCTGTAAGCTTTTGCCTTTTCTTCACTATTTATATAATATGCTGGCTTTTACGGAGGCTGATCTTTAAATAGCCCACTTTTTGGAGCAGCCCTCGCTTACGGCCATACCGCGCTGAGAGCGCCCGATCTCGTCTGATCTCGGAAGCTAAGCAGCGTCGGGCCTGCTTAGTACTTGGATGGGAGACCGCCTGGGAATACCAGGTGCTGTCAGCTTTTGCCTTTTCTTCACTATTTATATAATATGCTGGCTTTTAGAAAGACGTGTTTTACCGCTCTATTTATTACAATCATTTAAATGTATTATAGAGTTTTAAGTGTTTTACATGTTTTTTAGGCCATTTTATTACTCTTAACATTTTAAGTGAGTGTGTGTCTTTAAAAAATGGATGGTTGGCCTGCCATGTGACTAGACACATGACAGGAAGCAGGAAGTACAACTGTATAAGAGAGCAGCATGACAAACAAAGGACAGTCACCAAACTGTTGGATTGAGGAGTTGCTAATTTTAGAGCTCACCTTTCCATTCACCACCTGCAAACTTTGGATTACACTTTCTGTGGATTGTATATACACCGGTGGACACTCACATTGGACTTATCAACACACTGGGATTCTTGGACTGTTTTTAGGGTATGGACAAATGAACTGTATTCTTTTAACAGCGTTTACCTCGTTTTATCGTGTTGTTTTAAAGTCTTTTATGTGAACCTTGTAAATAAACCAAATCTATTTAAACCAATCTTCTTTTATGTCTCATTCTTTTAACCACTAGTCATCTCTCACAGTTAAATCTGATCCCATTTTAGTCTTGTAACTCGGCTGATAAGGCCGATTGTTACACTTGGATGGGAGACCGCCTGGGAATACCAGGTGCTGTAAGCTTTTGCCTTTTCTTCACTATTTATATAATATGCTGGCTTTTACGGAGGCTGATCTTTAAATAGCCCACTTTTTGGAGCAGCCCTCGCTTACGGCCATACCGCGCTGAGAGCGCCTGATCTCGTCTGATCTCGGAAGCTAAGCAGCGTCGGGCCTGCTTAGTACTTGGATGGGAGACCGCCTGGGAATACCAGGTGCTGTAAGCTTTTGCCTTTTCTTCACTATTTATATAATATGCTGGCTTTTACGGAGGCTGATCTTTAAATAGCCCACTTTTTGGAGCAGCCCTCGCTTACGGCCATACCGCGCTGAGAGCGCCCGATCTCGTCTGATCTCGGAAGCTAAGCAGCGTCGGGCCTGCTTAGTACTTGGATGGGAGACCGCCTGGGAATACCAGGTGCTGTAAGCTTTTGCCTTTTCTTCACTATTTATATAATATGCTGGCTTTTAGAAAGACGTGTTTTACCGCTCTATTTATTACAATCATTTAAATGTATTATAGAGTTTTAAGTGTTTTACATGTTTTTTAGGCCATTTTATTACTCTTAACATTTTAAGTGAGTGTGCGTCTTTAAAAAATGGATGGTTGGCCTGCCATGTGACTAGACACATGACAGGAAGCAGGAAGTACAACTGTATAAGAGAGCAGCATGACAAACAAAGGACAGTCACCAAACTGTTGGATTGAGGAGTTGCTAATTTTAGAGCTCACCTTTCCATTCACCACCTGCAAACTTTGGATTACACTTTCTGTGGATTGTATATACACCGGTGGACACTCACATTGGACTTATCAACACACTGGGATTCTTGGACTGTTTTTAGGGTATGGACAAATGAACTGTATTCTTTTAACAGCGTTTACCTCGTTTTATCGTGTTGTTTTAAAGTCTTTTATGTGAACCTTGTAAATAAACCAAATCTATTTAAACCAATCTTCTTTTATGTCTCATTCTTTTAACCACTAGTCATCTCTCACAGTTAAATCTGACCCCATTTTAGTCTTGTAACTCGGCTGATAAGGCCGATTGTTACACTTGGATGGGAGACCGCCTGGGATTACCAGGTGCTGTAAGCTTTTGCCTTTTCTTCACTATTTATATAATATGCTGGCTTTTACGGAGGCTGATCTTTAAATAGCCCACTTTTTGGAGCAGCCCTCGCTTACGGCCATACCGCGCTGAGAGCGCCCGATCTCGTCTGATCTCGGAAGCTAAGCAGCGTCGGGCCTGCTTAGTACTTGGATGGGAGACCGCCTGGGAATACCAGGTGCTGTAAGCTTTTGCCTTTTCTTCACTATTTATATAATATGCTGGCTTTTAGAAAGACGTGTTTTACCGCTCTATTTATTACAATCATTTAAATGTATTATAGAGTTTTAAGTGTTTTACATGTTTTTTAGGCCATTTTATTACTCTTAACATTTTAAGTGAGTGTGTGTCTTTAAAAAATGGATGGTTGGCCTGCCATGTGACTAGACACATGACAGGAAGCAGGAAGTACAACTGTATAAGAGAGCAGCATGACAAACAAAGGACAGTCACCAAACTGTTGGATTGAGGAGTTGCTAATTTTAGAGCTCACCTTTCCATTCACCACCTGCAAACTTTGGATTACACTTTCTGTGGATTGTATATACACCGGTGGACACTCACATTGGACTTATCAACACACTGGGATTCTTGGACTGTTTTTAGGGTATGGACAAATGAACTGTATTCTTTTAACAGCGTTTACCTCGTTTTATCGTGTTGTTTTAAAGTCTTTTATGTGAACCTTGTAAATAAACCAAATCTATTTAAACCAATCTTCTTTTATGTCTCATTCTTTTAACCACTAGTCATCTCTCACAGTTAAATCTGACCCCATTTTAGTCTTGTAACTCGGCTGATAAGGCCGATTGTTACACTTGGATGGGAGACCGCCTGGGATTACCAGGTGCTGTAAGCTTTTGCCTTTTCTTCACTATTTATATAATATGCTGGCTTTTACGGAGGCTGATCTTTAAATAGCCCACTTTTTGGAGCTGCCCTCGCTTACGGCCATACCGCGCTGAGAGCGCCCGATCTCGTCTGATCTCGGAAGCTAAGCAGCGTCGGGCCTGCTTAGTACTTGGATGGGAGACCGCCTGGGAATACCAGGTGCTGTAAGCTTTTGCCTTTTCTTCACTATTTATATAATATGCTGGCTTTTACGGAGGCTGATCTTTAAATAGCCCACTTTTTGGAGCAGCCCTCGCTTACGGCCATACCGCGCTGAGAGCGCCCGATCTCGTCTGATCTCGGAAGCTAAGCAGCGTCGGGCCTGCTTAGTACTTGGATGGGAGACCGCCTGGGAATACCAGGTGCTGTAAGCTTTTGCCTTTTCTTCACTATTTATATAATATGCTGGCTTTTACGGAGGCTGATCTTTAAATAGCCCACTTTTTGGAGCAGCCCTCGCTTACGGCCATACCGCGCTGAGAGCGCCCGATCTCGTCTGATCTCGGAAGCTAAGCAGCGTCGGGCCTGCTTAGTACTTGGATGGGAGACCGCCTGGGAATACCAGGTGCTGTAAGCTTTTGCCTTTTCTTCACTATTTATATAATATGCTGGCTTTTAGAAAGACGTGTTTTACCGCTCTATTTATTACAATCATTTAAATGTATTATAGAGTTTTAAGTGTTTTACATGTTTTTTAGGCCATTTTATTACTCTTAACATTTTAAGTGAGTGTGTGTCTTTAAAAAATGGATGGTTGGCCTGCCATGTGACTAGACACATGACAGGAAGCAGGAAGTACAACTGTATAAGAGAGCAGCATGACAAACAAAGGACAGTCACCAAACTGTTGGATTGAGGAGTTGCTAATTTTAGAGCTCACCTTTCCATTCACCACCTGCAAACTTTGGATTACACTTTCTGTGGATTGTATATACACCGGTGGACACTCACATTGGACTTATCAACACACTGGGATTCTTGGACTGTTTTTAGGGTATGGACAAATGAACTGTATTCTTTTAACAGCGTTTACCTCGTTTTATCGTGTTGTTTTAAAGTCTTTTATGTGAACCTTGTAAATAAACCAAATCTATTTAAACCAATCTTCTTTTATGTCTCATTCTTTTAACCACTAGTCATCTCTCACAGTTAAATCTGACCCCATTTTAGTCTTGTAACTCGGCTGATAAGGCCGATTGTTACACTTGGATGGGAGACCGCCTGGGATTACCAGGTGCTGTAAGCTTTTGCCTTTTCTTCACTATTTATATAATATGCTGGCTTTTACGGAGGCTGATCTTTAAATAGCCCACTTTTTGGAGCAGCCCTCGCTTACGGCCATACCGCGCTGAGAGCGCCCGATCTCGTCTGATCTCGGAAGCTAAGCAGCGTTGGGCCTGCTTAGTACTTGGATGGGAGACCGCCTGGGAATACCAGGTGCTGTAAGCTTTTGCCTTTTCTTCACTATTTATATAATATGCTGGCTTTTACGGAGGCTGATCTTTAAATAGCCCACTTTTTGGAGCAGCCCTCGCTTACGGCCATACCGCGCTGAGAGCGCCCGATCTCGTCTGATCTCGGAAGCTAAGCAGCGTCGGGCCTGCTTAGTACTTGGATGGGAGACCGCCTGGGAATACCAGGTGCTGTAAGCTTTTGCCTTTTCTTCACTATTTATATAATATGCTGGCTTTTAGAAAGACGTGTTTTACCGCTCTATTTATTACAATCATTTAAATGTATTATAGAGTTTTAAGTGTTTTACATGTTTTTTAGGCCATTTTATTACTCTTAACATTTTAAGTGAGTGTGTGTCTTTAAAAAATGGATGGTTGGCCTGCCATGTGACTAGACACATGACAGGAAGCAGGAAGTACAACTGTATAAGAGAGCAGCATGACAAACAAAGGACAGTCACCAAACTGTTGGATTGAGGAGTTGCTAATTTTAGAGCTCACCTTTCCATTCACCACCTGCAAACTTTGGATTACACTTTCTGTGGATTGTATATACACCGGTGGACACTCACATTGGACTTATCAACACACTGGGATTCTTGGACTGTTTTTAGGGTATGGACAAATGAACTGTATTCTTTTAACAGCGTTTACCTCGTTTTATCGTGTTGTTTTAAAGTCTTTTATGTGAACCTTGTAAATAAACCAAATCTATTTAAACCAATCTTCTTTTATGTCTCATTCTTTTAACCACTAGTCATCTCTCACAGTTAAATCTGACCCCATTTTAGTCTTGTAACTCGGCTGATAAGGCCGATTGTTACACTTGGATGGGAGACCGCCTGGGATTACCAGGTGCTGTAAGCTTTTGCCTTTTCTTCACTATTTATATAATATGCTGGCTTTTACGGAGGCTGATCTTTAAATAGCCCACTTTTTGGAGCAGCCCTCGCTTACGGCCATACCGCGCTGAGAGCGCCCGATCTCGTCTGATCTCGGAAGCTAAGCAGCGTCGGGCCTGCTTAGTACTTGGATGGGAGACCGCCTGGGAATACCAGGTGCTGTAAGCTTTTGCCTTTTCTTCACTATTTATATAATATGCTGGCTTTTAGAAAGACGTGTTTTACCGCTCTATTTATTACAATCATTTAAATGTATTATAGAGTTTTAAGTGTTTTACATGTTTTTTAGGCCATTTTATTACTCTTAACATTTTAAGTGAGTGTGTGTCTTTAAAAAATGGATGGTTGGCCTGCCATGTGACTAGACACATGACAGGAAGCAGGAAGTACAACTGTATAAGAGAGCAGCATGACAAACAAAGGACAGTCACCAAACTGTTGGATTGAGGAGTTGCTAATTTTAGAGCTCACCTTTCCATTCACCACCTGCAAACTTTGGATTACACTTTCTGTGGATTGTATATACACCGGTGGACACTCACATTGGACTTATCAACACACTGGGATTCTTGGACTGTTTTTAGGGTATGGACAAATGAACTGTATTCTTTTAACAGCGTTTACCTCGTTTTATCGTGTTGTTTTAAAGTCTTTTATGTGAACCTTGTAAATAAACCAAATCTATTTAAACCAATCTTCTTTTATGTCTCATTCTTTTAACCACTAGTCATCTCTCACAGTTAAATCTGACCCCATTTTAGTCTTGTAACTCGGCTGATAAGGCCGATTGTTACACTTGGATGGGAGACCGCCTGGGATTACCAGGTGCTGTAAGCTTTTGCCTTTTCTTCACTATTTATATAATATGCTGGCTTTTACGGAGGCTGATCTTTAAATAGCCCACTTTTTGGAGCAGCCCTCGCTTACGGCCATACCGCGCTGAGAGCGCCCGATCTCGTCTGATCTCGGAAGCTAAGCAGCGTCGGGCCTGCTTAGTACTTGGATGGGAGACCGCCTGGGAATACCAGGTGCTGTAAGCTTTTGCCTTTTCTTCACTATTTATATAATATTCTGGCTTTTAGAAAGACGTGTTTTACCGCTCTATTTATTACAATCATTTAAATGTATTATAGAGTTTTAAGTGTTTTACATGTTTTTTAGGCCATTTTATTACTCTTAACATTTTAAGTGAGTGTGCGTCTTTAAAAAATGGATGGTTGGCCTGCCATGTGACTAGACACATGACAGGAAGCAGGAAGTACAACTGTATAAGAGAGCAGCATGACAAACAAAGGACAGTCACCAAACTGTTGGATTGAGGAGTTGCTAATTTTAGAGCTCACCTTTCCATTCACCACCTGCAAACTTTGGATTACACTTTCTGTGGATTGTATATACACCGGTGGACACTCACATTGGACTTATCAACACACTGGGATTCTTGGACTGTTTTTAGGGTATGGACAAATGAACTGTATTCTTTTAACAGCGTTTACCTCGTTTTATCGTGTTGTTTTAAAGTCTTTTATGTGAACCTTGTAAATAAACCAAATCTATTTAAACCAATCTTCTTTTATGTCTCATTCTTTTAACCACTAGTCATCTCTCACAGTTAAATCTGACCCCATTTTAGTCTTGTAACTCGGCTGATAAGGCCGATTGTTACACTTGGATGGGAGACCGCCTGGGATTACCAGGTGCTGTAAGCTTTTGCCTTTTCTTCACTATTTATATAATATGCTGGCTTTTACGGAGGCTGATCTTTAAATAGCCCACTTTTTGGAGCAGCCCTCGCTTACGGCCATACCGCGCTGAGAGCGCCCGATCTCGTCTGATCTCGGAAGCTAAGCAGCGTCGGGCCTGCTTAGTACTTGGATGGGAGACCGCCTGGGAATACCAGGTGCTGTAAGCTTTTGCCTTTTCTTCACTATTTATATAATATGCTGGCTTTTACGGAGGCTGATCTTTAAATAGCCCACTTTTTGGAGCAGCCCTCGCTTACGGCCATACCGCGCTGAGAGCGCCCGATCTCGTCTGATCTCGGAAGCTAAGCAGCGTCGGGCCTGCTTAGTACTTGGATGGGAGACCGCCTGGGAATACCAGGTGCTGTAAGCTTTTGCCTTTTCTTCACTATTTATATAATATGCTGGCTTTTACGGAGGCTGATCTTTAAATAGCCCACTTTTTGGAGCAGCCCTCGCTTACGGCCATACCCCCACCTGAGGCGCTAGAGAGCAACAGGAAGTGGTTGGCAGCAGTTGGGAGAGGAAGGCTCTCCTCCATTTTGTGTTTAATTTTTGTTTGTTTTGTGAGTTGTAATACGTTAAGTTAGTTTTTTGTGTTTTTTGTCAACTTTTAAACCACCTAACAGCAGCATTCTTGCTGTCTGGAGGGTGGTTAGTTCCTTTTTTTTTTTTTTTTTTTTTTAATGGATGGATTAATTTCTATGAATATGGATTTGGCACGAGAGAAAAGGCAGCAAACAGAAAATGGACTGGATAAAAGACTACGAGAAAAGGATTACCCTAAAAAGGAGCAGAAACGGATTTACGCTAAAGAAGCAACCGTAGTGATTGATCTGACTGAAGTGCAGGATGGGAAAGCAGAAGACATTATTCAAGCACTGACAGACAAGATGGACGTGACGACTATACTTGCGGTAAGACCAAAAATGATGAGAGAATATGAAATAACATTGGAGAAAGAAGAAGATATTGAGAAACTAGCAGATGGATTGATGATAAAAGGAAAGACATGTGAAATTAAAAAGTTGAATAATAAAGAATTTGTTGTCTCTTTCATGCATCTGCCCGCTTACCTGGAGGACGACGTGGTTCTACAAAAGCTGGAGGGATGGGGGGTAACTCCCATCTCCCAGATCAAACGGAGATTTTATCCGGGCACCCGCATCGAGGATGGAACGAGATTTGTGAGAGTGCGATTCCCAAAAGAGGTGGCTTCTCTGCCCTATAGCACGAGAATGGAGACAGAAGAGGGGCCTCAGTATTTCAGGGTGATACACAGCCAGCAGGTGAGAACCTGTAGGCTGTGTATGAGCCCTGAACACCTGATGAAGGACTGCCCAGACTTCAAATGTTTCAAGTGCGAGGAGAGGGGCCACTTCGCACGGGACTGTAATGCAGTGAGGTGCCCGGACTGCAGGCTCGTACTAAATAAGTGCGAGTGCTGGTTCGGAGACCAGCAGGAGGATGACCAGGAGAGCGGGCAGATGCATGAGGGAGACAATGAAGAGGAGCCACGCGAGGACACGGGAGGAACACAAAGAGAGGGTATTGCAGGCACGGACATTGACGATGAAAGCGAAAGGACTGGAGTAATGCAGGACAATGACGAAACAGAGACACTGATGGAGACGACGGAGGATTTGCAAACAGAATTGGAAGAGTCAGAGGAGCAGGTCAACGAGGAAGGGAGAGTGGACAGAGACAGCGAAAACATTGATGATGGCGGCACCATGGGAATATCAAATAAAAGAAGAAGAAGAACTAAGGTAACACCAAATCTAGAGAAAGCCAAAAGGAAAGTTTTAAAACAAACATGTGAGGAGAAACAGGACAGTGGAGATACTGGAAAGGAAGGGGAGGCCATGAGCTGACAAAATGGGGACTTTATGGCTTTTAGTTTATTTTATGGTGTTGAAAATTGTGACTTTTAATGCTAGAGGACTAATGAATGGTTTTAAATTTGAAAAGATGAAGGAACTGTGTAAAAATGAGGATGTGATTTTATTGCAAGAGACAAACTGGAAAGAGAATCGTATGGAGGATTTTAAAAAAAGATGGGAAGGGGAATTACTCTTTAATAACGGAGAAGGAAAAATTGGAGGAGGAATGGCGATTTTAATAAGAAAAGACAGAGGTATCAAGACAAAGCATTTGTATAGTGATAAAAAAGGAAAATGTATGGTTGTAGAAATGGTGATGGAGGAAGAAAATTTTATTTTAGGGAACGTGCATGCTCCGAATGAAGAAAAAGAAAAGAAAATGTATTTTAATGTTTTAGCCGATGTAATTGAAAAATGGGGGAAGGTGGTGATTGCAGGGGATTTTAACACAGTTTTTAGCAAAATGGATATGGCAAACGGGATGGTTTTTAAAACGGATGGGGGCAGAAAAGAACTAAAGTCGTTGATGGAAGAGAAAAATATGATTGATGTGTGGAGGGAAAGAAACGAGAAAAAGAAGGAATTTTCAAGAAGACAGTTGGTGGGGAATTTTATGTGCCAAACCAGAATAGATTATTTCTTAAGTACTAGAAATCTGGAATGTTTTATTGACAGAATAGTTTATAAAGACACAACCTTAAGCGATCACAAAATGGTTTTAATGGTGATGGATTTTAAAAGAGAAACGAAGGGACCTGGAGTGTGGATCTTAAACACTGATGTTTTAAAAAATGAAAGTTTTAAAAAAGAGATTGAAAATATATTAGATGAGAGGAAAAAAGATCTGATGTATATGGAAGACAAAAGGCAATGGTGGGAAAACGTAAAGTATCAGATAAAGAAATATTCAATAAACTACTGTAATTTGTTACAAAAGGTTAAAAGAACTAAGGAGAAAGAAGTAAGGAGAACATTAAAAGAGGAGTTAAATAAAAATGAAGTAAATGTACAAAAAGTAATTCAATTTGAAAATACATTGGGAAAAATAGAAGAGGAGAAATGCAAAGGGGCGATGTTAAGAAGCAAAGCAAAATACATGGTGGAAGGAGAAAAATGTAACAGATTCTTTTTTAATCTTGAGAAAAGCAGGGGGAAAGCGGAAATAATTAAAGAACTTAAAAGTAAGGATGGGAAAGTGGTGTCAGATACAGAGAGGATTTTAAAAGAAGTGAAAACATATTATGAGGAATTGTTTAAGTCAGAGGGAGGAGATGAGGAAAAACGGAAGATTTTATTACAACAAATAGCAAGGAAAGTTGGTGAGGAGGATAAAAAGGATTGTGAAAGCGAAATAACAACAGAAGAAATTAAACAAGCCATAAATCAATTAAGAGTGAAGAAAAGCCCTGGAATAGATGGTATTGGAAGCGAGTTTTACAAAGTTTTTAAAGAAAAGGTAGTTGGGATTTTAAATGAAATTTATGAAGAAGTGTTCAAAAAAGAAAGAGTAAACCCAAAAATGGGGCTAGGATTAATGAAAATAATATACAAGAAAAAGGGAGACAAAAATGAACTGAAGAATTTTAGACCCATTACAATGTTAAACACTGATTTAAAAATTTTAGCAAAGGTCTTAGCGAATAGGTTAAAAAAAGTCATGCCAAATATAATAGAAACCAACCAAGCATATGGAGTAAAGGGGAGGGATATAGCAGACATTACAAGCAGCATAAGAGATATAGTGGGTTATATAAAAGAAAAAGAAAGGAGCGCATACATTATAAGTATGGACTTTGAAAAGGCGTTCGACAGAGTCGAACATGGGTTTTTATTTGCGATTTTAAAAGAATTTGGTTTTGGAGATAATTTTATAAAATGGATCTCAATTTTATACAGGGATATTTTAACAAAAGTAAAATGCAATGGATTTTTAACTCAACCTTTTAAAGTTTCAAGATCTATAAGACAAGGGTGTCCATTGTCAGCACAGTTGTACTCTTTGGTGGCAGAACCTTTAGGGCTTTTAATAAACAGAGAAAAAAGAATAAATGGAATAAAAATGGAAGAGGGAAAAGAGTTAACAAAAATATTTCAATACGCTGATGACACGACAGTTGTGGTTGAAAATATAGAAAGTGTTAAAAGAGTGATAGAGAAAACAACATTTTATTGTGAGGGTTCAGGTGCAAAAATAAATGAAGAAAAAACTGTATATATGAAGTTTGGAAGGGCCGAGATTTTAACGGGGCTTTTTAGGTTTAAGGAGGTTCAAGAAATGAAGATTTTAGGGGCAATATTAGCAAGGAATGAAAAGGAGGCAATTGACAATATGTGGGAAGAGACGGTAGGAGGGATGGAAAGAAGACTTATTTTTTGGAGAAACAGATCTTTAAGTTTGAAAGGGAAAATTTTAATTGTAAATATGTTAATGTTATCCAAAATGTGGTACAATTTACATGTCATGCCATTGCCAGATTGGGTTTTGAAGAGAATAAAGAAAAGTGTTTTAGAATTTCTATGGGACAAAAAGCCTCCAAGAATTGCATATCTTACATTGATAGGGAAACCAGAAGAGGGAGGAATGGGGTTGGTCGACGTAGAGCAAAAAATGAAAAGCATGAGGGTAAAAGTGGTAAGGAAATATTTGGATGACACGAACAATGCAGAGTGGAAGAAAATAATGAGCTTCTATTTAAACAAATGTGGGAATTTTAATTTAGGGGAAGACATTTTATGGATGAAGCTGAAGAATTGGATGATGGAGGGGATCCCACAGTTTTATAAAGAGGTTTTAAATGCTTGGAGGCTTTTTTTAACAGAGGTGGATTTTAATCCAGAGGGGAGGGAAAGGATTTTAAATCAACCTCTGTTTTTAAATGGAAAAGTAAAGATACAAGAGCATGACCTCTATTTTAAGAAATGGTTGCAAGTGGGGATTGTGAAGGTAAGGGATGTTTTATGGGAATATAAAGAGGGATTTTTACCACTTCAAGTGATTATAGATGCGATGGAGGAGGGGAAGGAGGATTTTAATGTAATGTTTTTAAAAAGACAATACGAAGAGGTAAAAAAAGCAATCCCTGGAGAATGGCTGGATGATCTTAACAAGAGGGAAGAAAAGGAGAACAAAATGAATGTGTTTTTAAAATGTAAAGACAAGTTGGTGAATTTTAATTTGGGTACTGTTAAAATGTTTTATGGTTTTTTTATGAAAAGAATTTTTAAAAAACCTGTTGCCAATCAATTCTGGATAAGGCATTTTAACGAAATTGAAGAAAAAGATATCTGGAAGCATATGGCATGGAAATGGTTGGATGTAGATCTAGAATGTTTTGATTATTTTATTAGACAAAATGTGATTTTTACGGAAATGAGATTGTGTGCTATGCAGAAAGAAACAAATGCTCAATGCAAAGTTTGTAAAACAGAAGATGAGGGAATTTTACATTTGTTTTTATTCTGTAAGGAGTTGATCCCATTTTTTAACGAATTTAAGAAACTAATCAAAGATTTAAGAGGTAACGAAGAGGATTTTAATTGGAGTAGAATGTTTATGTTGGGAATAGCAGAGAATAAACCAAACAAGAAACTCATTAATTTGTTTTTAATTGTGGCAAAAAAAGCTATATGGAAAAGAAGGAATATAGCGAAAAACAGAGATTTTGTTTTAAACCTTTGGTTTCTTTTTAAATGGATGGCAGAAGATCATGTCAAAATGCTGTACAGTTATTTTAAATCAGAAAATATTATGGGAGATTTTTATGAAATTTTCACAAAAGATGTCATATGTATTTTAAAAAATATGCACTTTTACATGCCAGGGGAAGATGAACTTTTGTTGGTTTAGCTTTTAGGCTTTTATTTGTTGTTATGATTGGGTTAAAAAGATGCTTGTGTCATGTAATATTTACGAATGTTTCCCCAGCAACAATGCTAAATACTCGGAAATTGGTGATAACGGTTTTGTTGTGTATTGGGTTCTTCTTCAGTAGTAATGAAAATGTATTATTGATTTGTAAAAAAAAAAAGAGCGCCCGATCTCGTCTGATCTCGGAAGCTAAGCAGCGTCGGGCCTGCTTAGTACTTGGATGGGAGACCGCCTGGGAATACCAGGTGCTGTAAGCTTTTGCCTTTTCTTCACTATTTATATAATATGCTGGCTTTTAGAAAGACGTGTTTTACCGCTCTATTTATTACAATCATTTAAATGTATTATAGAGTTTTAAGTGTTTTACATGTTTTTTAGGCCATTTTATTACTCTTAACATTTTAAGTGAGTGTGCGTCTTTAAAAAATGGATGGTTGGCCTGCCATGTGACTAGACACATGACAGGAAGCAGGAAGTACAACTGTATAAGAGAGCAGCATGACAAACAAAGGACAGTCACCAAACTGTTGGATTGAGGAGTTGCTAATTTTAGAGCTCACCTTTCCATTCACCACCTGCAAACTTTGGATTACACTTTCTGTGGATTGTATATACACCGGTGGACACTCACATTGGACTTATCAACACACTGGGATTCTTGGACTGTTTTTAGGGTATGGACAAATGAACTGTATTCTTTTAACAGCGTTTACCTCGTTTTATCGTGTTGTTTTAAAGTCTTTTATGTGAACCTTGTAAATAAACCAAATCTATTTAAACCAATCTTCTTTTATGTCTCATTCTTTTAACCACTAGTCATCTCTCACAGTTAAATCTGACCCCATTTTAGTCTTGTAACTCGGCTGATAAGGCCGATTGTTACACTTGGATGGGAGACCGCCTGGGATTACCAGGTGCTGTAAGCTTTTGCCTTTTCTTCACTATTTATATAATATGCTGGCTTTTACGGAGGCTGATCTTTAAATAGCCCACTTTTTGGAGCAGCCCTCGCTTACGGCCATACCGCGCTGAGAGCGCCCGATCTCGTCTGATCTCGGAAGCTAAGCAGCGTCGGGCCTGCTTAGTACTTGGATGGGAGACCGCCTGGGAATACCAGGTGCTGTAAGCTTTTGCCTTTTCTTCACTATTTATATAATATGCTGGCTTTTAGAAAGACGTGTTTTACCGCTCTATTTATTACAATCATTTAAATGTATTATAGAGTTTTAAGTGTTTTACATGTTTTTTAGGCCATTTTATTACTCTTAACATTTTAAGTGAGTGTGTGTCTTTAAAAAATGGATGGTTGGCCTGCCATGTGACTAGACACATGACAGGAAGCAGGAAGTACAACTGTATAAGAGAGCAGCATGACAAACAAAGGACAGTCACCAAACTGTTGGATTGAGGAGTTGCTAATTTTAGAGCTCACCTTTCCATTCACCACCTGCAAACTTTGGATTACACTTTCTGTGGATTGTATATACACCGGTGGACACTCACATTGGACTTATCAACACACTGGGATTCTTGGACTGTTTTTAGGGTATGGACAAATGAACTGTATTCTTTTAACAGCGTTTACCTCGTTTTATCGTGTTGTTTTAAAGTCTTTTATGTGAACCTTGTAAATAAACCAAATCTATTTAAACCAATCTTCTTTTATGTCTCATTCTTTTAACCACTAGTCATCTCTCACAGTTAAATCTGATCCCATTTTAGTCTTGTAACTCGGCTGATAAGGCCGATTGTTACACTTGGATGGGAGACCGCCTGGGAATACCAGGTGCTGTAAGCTTTTGCCTTTTCTTCACTATTTATATAATATGCTGGCTTTTACGGAGGCTGATCTTTAAATAGCCCACTTTTTGGAGCAGCCCTCGCTTACGGCCATACCGCGCTGAGAGCGCCCGATCTCGTCTGATCTCGGAAGCTAAGCAGCGTCGGGCCTGCTTAGTACTTGGATGGGAGACCGCCTGGGAATACCAGGTGCTGTAAGCTTTTGCCTTTTCTTCACTATTTATATAATATGCTGGCTTTTAGAAAGACGTGTTTTACCGCTCTATTTATTACAATCATTTAAATGTATTATAGAGTTTTAAGTGTTTTACATGTTTTTTAGGCCATTTTATTACTCTTAACATTTTAAGTGAGTGTGCGTCTTTAAAAAATGGATGGTTGGCCTGCCATGTGACTAGACACATGACAGGAAGCAGGAAGTACAACTGTATAAGAGAGCAGCATGACAAACAAAGGACAGTCACCAAACTGTTGGATTGAGGAGTTGCTAATTTTAGAGCTCACCTTTCCATTCACCACCTGCAAACTTTGGATTACACTTTCTGTGGATTGTATATACACCGGTGGACACTCACATTGGACTTATCAACACACTGGGATTCTTGGACTGTTTTTAGGGTATGGACAAATGAACTGTATTCTTTTAACAGCGTTTACCTCGTTTTATCGTGTTGTTTTAAAGTCTTTTATGTGAACCTTGTAAATAAACCAAATCTATTTAAACCAATCTTCTTTTATGTCTCATTCTTTTAACCACTAGTCATCTCTCACAGTTAAATCTGACCCCATTTTAGTCTTGTAACTCGGCTGATAAGGCCGATTGTTACACTTGGATGGGAGACCGCCTGGGATTACCAGGTGCTGTAAGCTTTTGCCTTTTCTTCACTATTTATATAATATGCTGGCTTTTACGGAGGCTGATCTTTAAATAGCCCACTTTTTGGAGCAGCCCTCGCTTACGGCCATACCGCGCTGAGAGCGCCCGATCTCGTCTGATCTCGGAAGCTAAGCAGCGTCGGGCCTGCTTAGTACTTGGATGGGAGACCGCCTGGGAATACCAGGTGCTGTAAGCTTTTGCCTTTTCTTCACTATTTATATAATATGCTGGCTTTTAGAAAGACGTGTTTTACCGCTCTATTTATTACAATCATTTAAATGTATTATAGAGTTTTAAGTGTTTTACATGTTTTTTAGGCCATTTTATTACTCTTAACATTTTAAGTGAGTGTGTGTCTTTAAAAAATGGATGGTTGGCCTGCCATGTGACTAGACACATGACAGGAAGCAGGAAGTACAACTGTATAAGAGAGCAGCATGACAAACAAAGGACAGTCACCAAACTGTTGGATTGAGGAGTTGCTAATTTTAGAGCTCACCTTTCCATTCACCACCTGCAAACTTTGGATTACACTTTCTGTGGATTGTATATACACCGGTGGACACTCACATTGGACTTATCAACACACTGGGATTCTTGGACTGTTTTTAGGGTATGGACAAATGAACTGTATTCTTTTAACAGCGTTTACCTCGTTTTATCGTGTTGTTTTAAAGTCTTTTATGTGAACCTTGTAAATAAACCAAATCTATTTAAACCAATCTTCTTTTATGTCTCATTCTTTTAACCACTAGTCATCTCTCACAGTTAAATCTGACCCCATTTTAGTCTTGTAACTCGGCTGATAAGGCCGATTGTTACACTTGGATGGGAGACCGCCTGGGATTACCAGGTGCTGTAAGCTTTTGCCTTTTCTTCACTATTTATATAATATGCTGGCTTTTACGGAGGCTGATCTTTAAATAGCCCACTTTTTGGAGCTGCCCTCGCTTACGGCCATACCGCGCTGAGAGCGCCCGATCTCGTCTGATCTCGGAAGCTAAGCAGCGTCGGGCCTGCTTAGTACTTGGATGGGAGACCGCCTGGGAATACCAGGTGCTGTAAGCTTTTGCCTTTTCTTCACTATTTATATAATATGCTGGCTTTTACGGAGGCTGATCTTTAAATAGCCCACTTTTTGGAGCAGCCCTCGCTTACGGCCATACCGCGCTGAGAGCGCCCGATCTCGTCTGATCTCGGAAGCTAAGCAGCGTCGGGCCTGCTTAGTACTTGGATGGGAGACCGCCTGGGAATACCAGGTGCTGTAAGCTTTTGCCTTTTCTTCACTATTTATATAATATGCTGGCTTTTACGGAGGCTGATCTTTAAATAGCCCACTTTTTGGAGCAGCCCTCGCTTACGGCCATACCGCGCTGAGAGCGCCCGATCTCGTCTGATCTCGGAAGCTAAGCAGCGTCGGGCCTGCTTAGTACTTGGATGGGAGACCGCCTGGGAATACCAGGTGCTGTAAGCTTTTGCCTTTTCTTCACTATTTATATAATATGCTGGCTTTTAGAAAGACGTGTTTTACCGCTCTATTTATTACAATCATTTAAATGTATTATAGAGTTTTAAGTGTTTTACATGTTTTTTAGGCCATTTTATTACTCTTAACATTTTAAGTGAGTGTGCGTCTTTAAAAAATGGATGGTTGGCCTGCCATGTGACTAGACACATGACAGGAAGCAGGAAGTACAACTGTATAAGAGAGCAGCATGACAAACAAAGGACAGTCACCAAACTGTTGGATTGAGGAGTTGCTAATTTTAGAGCTCACCTTTCCATTCACCACCTGCAAACTTTGGATTACACTTTCTGTGGATTGTATATACACCGGTGGACACTCACATTGGACTTATCAACACACTGGGATTCTTGGACTGTTTTTAGGGTATGGACAAATGAACTGTATTCTTTTAACAGCGTTTACCTCGTTTTATCGTGTTGTTTTAAAGTCTTTTATGTGAACCTTGTAAATAAACCAAATCTATTTAAACCAATCTTCTTTTATGTCTCATTCTTTTAACCACTAGTCATCTCTCACAGTTAAATCTGACCCCATTTTAGTCTTGTAACTCGGCTGATAAGGCCGATTGTTACACTTGGATGGGAGACCGCCTGGGATTACCAGGTGCTGTAAGCTTTTGCCTTTTCTTCACTATTTATATAATATGCTGGCTTTTACGGAGGCTGATCTTTAAATAGCCCACTTTTTGGAGCAGCCCTCGCTTACGGCCATACCGCGCTGAGAGCGCCCGATCTCGTCTGATCTCGGAAGCTAAGCAGCGTTGGGCCTGCTTAGTACTTGGATGGGAGACCGCCTGGGAATACCAGGTGCTGTAAGCTTTTGCCTTTTCTTCACTATTTATATAATATGCTGGCTTTTACGGAGGCTGATCTTTAAATAGCCCACTTTTTGGAGCAGCCCTCGCTTACGGCCATACCGCGCTGAGAGCGCCCGATCTCGTCTGATCTCGGAAGCTAAGCAGCGTCGGGCCTGCTTAGTACTTGGATGGGAGACCGCCTGGGAATACCAGGTGCTGTAAGCTTTTGCCTTTTCTTCACTATTTATATAATATGCTGGCTTTTAGAAAGACGTGTTTTACCGCTCTATTTATTACAATCATTTAAATGTATTATAGAGTTTTAAGTGTTTTACATGTTTTTTAGGCCATTTTATTACTCTTAACATTTTAAGTGAGTGTGTGTCTTTAAAAAATGGATGGTTGGCCTGCCATGTGACTAGACACATGACAGGAAGCAGGAAGTACAACTGTATAAGAGAGCAGCATGACAAACAAAGGACAGTCACCAAACTGTTGGATTGAGGAGTTGCTAATTTTAGAGCTCACCTTTCCATTCACCACCTGCAAACTTTGGATTACACTTTCTGTGGATTGTATATACACCGGTGGACACTCACATTGGACTTATCAACACACTGGGATTCTTGGACTGTTTTTAGGGTATGGACAAATGAACTGTATTCTTTTAACAGCGTTTACCTCGTTTTATCGTGTTGTTTTAAAGTCTTTTATGTGAACCTTGTAAATAAACCAAATCTATTTAAACCAATCTTCTTTTATGTCTCATTCTTTTAACCACTAGTCATCTCTCACAGTTAAATCTGACCCCATTTTAGTCTTGTAACTCGGCTGATAAGGCCGATTGTTACACTTGGATGGGAGACCGCCTGGGATTACCAGGTGCTGTAAGCTTTTGCCTTTTCTTCACTATTTATATAATATGCTGGCTTTTACGGAGGCTGATCTTTAAATAGCCCACTTTTTGGAGCAGCCCTCGCTTACGGCCATACCGCGCTGAGAGCGCCCGATCTCGTCTGATCTCGGAAGCTAAGCAGCGTCGGGCCTGCTTAGTACTTGGATGGGAGACCGCCTGGGAATACCAGGTGCTGTAAGCTTTTGCCTTTTCTTCACTATTTATATAATATGCTGGCTTTTAGAAAGACGTGTTTTACCGCTCTATTTATTACAATCATTTAAATGTATTATAGAGTTTTAAGTGTTTTACATGTTTTTTAGGCCATTTTATTACTCTTAACATTTTAAGTGAGTGTGTGTCTTTAAAAAATGGATGGTTGGCCTGCCATGTGACTAGACACATGACAGGAAGCAGGAAGTACAACTGTATAAGAGAGCAGCATGACAAACAAAGGACAGTCACCAAACTGTTGGATTGAGGAGTTGCTAATTTTAGAGCTCACCTTTCCATTCACCACCTGCAAACTTTGGATTACACTTTCTGTGGATTGTATATACACCGGTGGACACTCACATTGGACTTATCAACACACTGGGATTCTTGGACTGTTTTTAGGGTATGGACAAATGAACTGTATTCTTTTAACAGCGTTTACCTCGTTTTATCGTGTTGTTTTAAAGTCTTTTATGTGAACCTTGTAAATAAACCAAATCTATTTAAACCAATCTTCTTTTATGTCTCATTCTTTTAACCACTAGTCATCTCTCACAGTTAAATCTGACCCCATTTTAGTCTTGTAACTCGGCTGATAAGGCCGATTGTTACACTTGGATGGGAGACCGCCTGGGATTACCAGGTGCTGTAAACTTTTGCCTTTTCTTCACTATTTATATAATATGCTGGCTTTTACGGAGGCTGATCTTTAAATAGCCCACTTTTTGGAGCAGCCTTCGCTTACGGCCATACCGCGCTGAGAGCGCCCGATCTCGTCTGATCTCGGAAGCTAAGCAGCGTCGGGCCTGCTTAGTACTTGGATGGGAGACCGCCTGGGAATACCAGGTGCTGTAAGCTTTTGCCTTTTCTTCACTATTTATATAATATGCTGGCTTTTAGAAAGACGTGTTTTACCGCTCTATTTATTACAATCATTTAAATGTATTATAGAGTTTTAAGTGTTTTACATGTTTTTTAGGCCATTTTATTACTCTTAACATTTTAAGTGAGTGTGCGTCTTTAAAAAATGGATGGTTGGCCTGCCATGTGACTAGACACATGACAGGAAGCAGGAAGTACAACTGTATAAGAGAGCAGCATGACAAACAAAGGACAGTCACCAAACTGTTGGATTGAGGAGTTGCTAATTTTAGAGCTCACCTTTCCATTCACCACCTGCAAACTTTGGATTACACTTTCTGTGGATTGTATATACACCGGTGGACACTCACATTGGACTTATCAACACACTGGGATTCTTGGACTGTTTTTAGGGTATGGACAAATGAACTGTATTCTTTTAACAGCGTTTACCTCGTTTTATCGTGTTGTTTTAAAGTCTTTTATGTGAACCTTGTAAATAAACCAAATCTATTTAAACCAATCTTCTTTTATGTCTCATTCTTTTAACCACTAGTCATCTCTCACAGTTAAATCTGACCCCATTTTAGTCTTGTAACTCGGCTGATAAGGCCGATTGTTACACTTGGATGGGAGACCGCCTGGGATTACCAGGTGCTGTAAGCTTTTGCCTTTTCTTCACTATTTATATAATATGCTGGCTTTTACGGAGGCTGATCTTTAAATAGCCCACTTTTTGGAGCAGCCCTCGCTTACGGCCATACCGCGCTGAGAGCGCCCGATCTCGTCTGATCTCGGAAGCTAAGCAGCGTCGGGCCTGCTTAGTACTTGGATGGGAGACCGCCTGGGAATACCAGGTGCTGTAAGCTTTTGCCTTTTCTTCACTATTTATATAATATGCTGGCTTTTACGGAGGCTGATCTTTAAATAGCCCACTTTTTGGAGCAGCCCTCGCTTACGGCCATACCGCGCTGAGAGCGCCCGATCTCGTCTGATCTCGGAAGCTAAGCAGCGTCGGGCCTGCTTAGTACTTGGATGGGAGACCGCCTGGGAATACCAGGTGCTGTAAGCTTTTGCCTTTTCTTCACTATTTATATAATATGCTGGCTTTTACGGAGGCTGATCTTTAAATAGCCCATTTTTTGGAGCAGCCCTCGCTTACGGCCATACCGCGCTGAGAGCGCCCGATCTCGTCTGATCTCGGAAGCTAAGCAGCGTCGGGCCTGCTTAGTACTTGGATGGGAGACCGCCTGGGAATACCAGGTGCTGTAAGCTTTTGCCTTTTCTTCACTATTTATATAATATGCTGGCTTTTAGAAAGACGTGTTTTACCGCTCTATTTATTACAATCATTTAAATGTATTATAGAGTTTTAAGTGTTTTACATGTTTTTTAGGCCATTTTATTACTCTTAACATTTTAAGTGAGTGTGTGTCTTTAAAAAATGGATGGTTGGCCTGCCATGTGACTAGACACATGACAGGAAGCAGGAAGTACAACTGTATAAGAGAGCAGCATGACAAACAAAGGACAGTCACCAAACTGTTGGATTGAGGAGTTGCTAATTTTAGAGCTCACCTTTCCATTCACCACCTGCAAACTTTGGATTACACTTTCTGTGGATTGTATATACACCGGTGGACACTCACATTGGACTTATCAACACACTGGGATTCTTGGACTGTTTTTAGGGTATGGACAAATGAACTGTATTCTTTTAACAGCGTTTACCTCGTTTTATCGTGTTGTTTTAAAGTCTTTTATGTGAACCTTGTAAATAAACCAAATCTATTTAAACCAATCTTCTTTTATGTCTCATTCTTTTAACCACTAGTCATCTCTCACAGTTAAATCTGACCCCATTTTAGTCTTGTAACTCGGCTGATAAGGCCGATTGTTACACTTGGATGGGAGACCGCCTGGGATTACCAGGTGCTGTAAGCTTTTGCCTTTTCTTCACTATTTATATAATATGCTGGCTTTTACGGAGGCTGATCTTTAAATAGCCCACTTTTTGGAGCAGCCCTCGCTTACGGCCATACCGCGCTGAGAGCGCCCGATCTCGTCTGATCTCGGAAGCTAAGCAGCGTCGGGCCTGCTTAGTACTTGGATGGGAGACCGCCTGGGAATACCAGGTGCTGTAAGCTTTTGCCTTTTCTTCACTATTTATATAATATTCTGGCTTTTAGAAAGACGTGTTTTACCGCTCTATTTATTACAATCATTTAAATGTATTATAGAGTTTTAAGTGTTTTACATGTTTTTTAGGCCATTTTATTACTCTTAACATTTTAAGTGAGTGTGCGTCTTTAAAAAATGGATGGTTGGCCTGCCATGTGACTAGACACATGACAGGAAGCAGGAAGTACAACTGTATAAGAGAGCAGCATGACAAACAAAGGACAGTCACCAAACTGTTGGATTGAGGAGTTGCTAATTTTAGAGCTCACCTTTCCATTCACCACCTGCAAACTTTGGATTACACTTTCTGTGGATTGTATATACACCGGTGGACACTCACATTGGACTTATCAACACACTGGGATTCTTGGACTGTTTTTAGGGTATGGACAAATGAACTGTATTCTTTTAACAGCGTTTACCTCGTTTTATCGTGTTGTTTTAAAGTCTTTTATGTGAACCTTGTAAATAAACCAAATCTATTTAAACCAATCTTCTTTTATGTCTCATTCTTTTAACCACTAGTCATCTCTCACAGTTAAATCTGACCCCATTTTAGTCTTGTAACTCGGCTGATAAGGCCGATTGTTACACTTGGATGGGAGACCGCCTGGGATTACCAGGTGCTGTAAGCTTTTGCCTTTTCTTCACTATTTATATAATATGCTGGCTTTTACGGAGGCTGATCTTTAAATAGCCCACTTTTTGGAGCAGCCCTCGCTTACGGCCATACCGCGCTGAGAGCGCCCGATCTCGTCTGATCTCGGAAGCTAAGCAGCGTCGGGCCTGCTTAGTACTTGGATGGGAGACCGCCTGGGAATACCAGGTGCTGTAAGCTTTTGCCTTTTCTTCACTATTTATATAATATGCTGGCTTTTACGGAGGCTGATCTTTAAATAGCCCACTTTTTGGAGCAGCCCTCGCTTACGGCCATACCGCGCTGAGAGCGCCCGATCTCGTCTGATCTCGGAAGCTAAGCAGCGTCGGGCCTGCTTAGTACTTGGATGGGAGACCGCCTGGGAATACCAGGTGCTGTAAGCTTTTGCCTTTTCTTCACTATTTATATAATATGCTGGCTTTTACGGAGGCTGATCTTTAAATAGCCCACTTTTTGGAGCAGCCCTCGCTTACGGCCATACCGCGCTGAGAGCGCCCGATCTCGTCTGATCTCGGAAGCTAAGCAGCGTCGGGCCTGCTTAGTACTTGGATGGGAGACCGCCTGGGAATACCAGGTGCTGTAAGCTTTTGCCTTTTCTTCACTATTTATATAATATGCTGGCTTTTAGAAAGACGTGTTTTACCGCTCTATTTATTACAATCATTTAAATGTATTATAGAGTTTTAAGTGTTTTACATGTTTTTTAGGCCATTTTATTACTCTTAACATTTTAAGTGAGTGTGTGTCTTTAAAAAATGGATGGTTGGCCTGCCATGTGACTAGACACATGACAGGAAGCAGGAAGTACAACTGTATAAGAGAGCAGCATGACAAACAAAGGACAGTCACCAAACTGTTGGATTGAGGAGTTGCTAATTTTAGAGCTCACCTTTCCATTCACCACCTGCAAACTTTGGATTACACTTTCTGTGGATTGTATATACACCGGTGGACACTCACATTGGACTTATCAACACACTGGGATTCTTGGACTGTTTTTAGGGTATGGACAAATGAACTGTATTCTTTTAACAGCGTTTACCTCGTTTTATCGTGTTGTTTTAAAGTCTTTTATGTGAACCTTGTAAATAAACCAAATCTATTTAAACCAATCTTCTTTTATGTCTCATTCTTTTAACCACTAGTCATCTCTCACAGTTAAATCTGACCCCATTTTAGTCTTGTAACTCGGCTGATAAGGCCGATTGTTACACTTGGATGGGAGACCGCCTGGGATTACCAGGTGCTGTAAGCTTTTGCCTTTTCTTCACTATTTATATAATATGCTGGCTTTTACGGAGGCTGATCTTTAAATAGCCCACTTTTTGGAGCAGCCCTCGCTTACGGCCATACCGCGCTGAGAGCGCCCGATCTCGTCTGATCTCGGAAGCTAAGCAGCGTCGGGCCTGCTTAGTACTTGGATGGGAGACCGCCTGGGAATACCAGGTGCTGTAAGCTTTTGCCTTTTCTTCACTATTTATATAATATGCTGGCTTTTAGAAAGACGTGTTTTACCGCTCTATTTATTACAATCATTTAAATGTATTATAGAGTTTTAAGTGTTTTACATGTTTTTTAGGCCATTTTATTACTCTTAACATTTTAAGTGAGTGTGTGTCTTTAAAAAATGGATGGTTGGCCTGCCATGTGACTAGACACATGACAGGAAGCAGGAAGTACAACTGTATAAGAGAGCAGCATGACAAACAAAGGACAGTCACCAAACTGTTGGATTGAGGAGTTGCTAATTTTAGAGCTCACCTTTCCATTCACCACCTGCAAACTTTGGATTACACTTTCTGTGGATTGTATATACACCGGTGGACACTCACATTGGACTTATCAACACACTGGGATTCTTGGACTGTTTTTAGGGTATGGACAAATGAACTGTATTCTTTTAACAGCGTTTACCTCGTTTTATCGTGTTGTTTTAAAGTCTTTTATGTGAACCTTGTAAATAAACCAAATCTATTTAAACCAATCTTCTTTTATGTCTCATTCTTTTAACCACTAGTCATCTCTCACAGTTAAATCTGATCCCATTTTAGTCTTGTAACTCGACTGATAAGGCCGATTGTTACACTTGGATGGGAGACCGCCTGGGAATACCAGGTGCTGTAAGCTTTTGCCTTTTCTTCACTATTTATATAATATGCTGGCTTTTACGGAGGCTGATCTTTAAATAGCCCACTTTTTGGAGCAGCCCTCGCTTACGGCCATACCGCGCTGAGAGCGCCCGATCTCGTCTGATCTCGGAAGCTAAGCAGCGTCGGGCCTGCTTAGTACTTGGATGGGAGACCGCCTGGGAATACCAGGTGCTGTAAGCTTTTGCCTTTTCTTCACTATTTATATAATATGCTGGCTTTTACGGAGGCTGATCTTTAAATAGCCCACTTTTTGGAGCAGCCCTCGCTTACGGCCATACCGCGCTGAGAGCGCCCGATCTCGTCTGATCTCGGAAGCTAAGCAGCGTCGGGCCTGCTTAGTACTTGGATGGGAGACCGCCTGGGAATACCAGGTGCTGTAAGCTTTTGCCTTTTCTTCACTATTTATATAATATGCTGGCTTTTAGAAAGACGTGTTTTACCGCTCTATTTATTACAATCATTTAAATGTATTATAGAGTTTTAAGTGTTTTACATGTTTTTTAGGCCATTTTATTACTCTTAACATTTTAAGTGAGTGTGTGTCTTTAAAAAATGGATGGTTGGCCTGCCATGTGACTAGACACATGACAGGAAGCAGGAAGTACAACTGTATAAGAGAGCAGCATGACAAACAAAGGACAGTCACCAAACTGTTGGATTGAGGAGTTGCTAATTTTAGAGCTCACCTTTCCATTCACCACCTGCAAACTTTGGATTACACTTTCTGTGGATTGTATATACACCGGTGGACACTCACATTGGACTTATCAACACACTGGGATTCTTGGACTGTTTTTAGGGTATGGACAAATGAACTGTATTCTTTTAACAGCGTTTACCTCGTTTTATCGTGTTGTTTTAAAGTCTTTTATGTGAACCTTGTAAATAAACCAAATCTATTTAAACCAATCTTCTTTTATGTCTCATTCTTTTAACCACTAGTCATCTCTCACAGTTAAATCTGACCCCATTTTAGTCTTGTAACTCGGCTGATAAGGCCGATTGTTACACTTGGATGGGAGACCGCCTGGGATTACCAGGTGCTGTAAGCTTTTGCCTTTTCTTCACTATTTATATAATATGCTGGCTTTTACGGAGGCTGATCTTTAAATAGCCCACTTTTTGGAGCTGCCCTCGCTTACGGCCATACCGCGCTGAGAGCGCCCGATCTCGTCTGATCTCGGAAGCTAAGCAGCGTCGGGCCTGCTTAGTACTTGGATGGGAGACCGCCTGGGAATACCAGGTGCTGTAAGCTTTTGCCTTTTCTTCACTATTTATATAATATGCTGGCTTTTACGGAGGCTGATCTTTAAATAGCCCACTTTTTGGAGCAGCCCTCGCTTACGGCCATACCGCGCTGAGAGCGCCCGATCTCGTCTGATCTCGGAAGCTAAGCAGCGTCGGGCCTGCTTAGTACTTGGATGGGAGACCGCCTGGGAATACCAGGTGCTGTAAGCTTTTGCCTTTTCTTCACTATTTATATAATATGCTGGCTTTTACGGAGGCTGATCTTTAAATAGCCCACTTTTTGGAGCAGCCCTCGCTTACGGCCATACCGCGCTGAGAGCGCCCGATCTCGTCTGATCTCGGAAGCTAAGCAGCGTCGGGCCTGCTTAGTACTTGGATGGGAGACCGCCTGGGAATACCAGGTGCTGTAAGCTTTTGCCTTTTCTTCACTATTTATATAATATGCTGGCTTTTAGAAAGACGTGTTTTACCGCTCTATTTATTACAATCATTTAAATGTATTATAGAGTTTTAAGTGTTTTACATGTTTTTTAGGCCATTTTATTACTCTTAACATTTTAAGTGAGTGTGTGTCTTTAAAAAATGGATGGTTGGCCTGCCATGTGACTAGACACATGACAGGAAGCAGGAAGTACAACTGTATAAGAGAGCAGCATGACAAACAAAGGACAGTCACCAAACTGTTGGATTGAGGAGTTGCTAATTTTAGAGCTCACCTTTCCATTCACCACCTGCAAACTTTGGATTACACTTTCTGTGGATTGTATATACACCGGTGGACACTCACATTGGACTTATCAACACACTGGGATTCTTGGACTGTTTTTAGGGTATGGACAAATGAACTGTATTCTTTTAACAGCGTTTACCTCGTTTTATCGTGTTGTTTTAAAGTCTTTTATGTGAACCTTGTAAATAAACCAAATCTATTTAAACCAATCTTCTTTTATGTCTCATTCTTTTAACCACTAGTCATCTCTCACAGTTAAATCTGACCCCATTTTAGTCTTGTAACTCGGCTGATAAGGCCGATTGTTACACTTGGATGGGAGACCGCCTGGGATTACCAGGTGCTGTAAACTTTTGCCTTTTCTTCACTATTTATATAATATGCTGGCTTTTACGGAGGCTGATCTTTAAATAGCCCACTTTTTGGAGCAGCCTTCGCTTACGGCCATACCGCGCTGAGAGCGCCCGATCTCGTCTGATCTCGGAAGCTAAGCAGCGTCGGGCCTGCTTAGTACTTGGATGGGAGACCGCCTGGGAATACCAGGTGCTGTAAGCTTTTGCCTTTTCTTCACTATTTATATAATATGCTGGCTTTTAGAAAGACGTGTTTTACCGCTCTATTTATTACAATCATTTAAATGTATTATAGAGTTTTAAGTGTTTTACATGTTTTTTAGGCCATTTTATTACTCTTAACATTTTAAGTGAGTGTGCGTCTTTAAAAAATGGATGGTTGGCCTGCCATGTGACTAGACACATGACAGGAAGCAGGAAGTACAACTGTATAAGAGAGCAGCATGACAAACAAAGGACAGTCACCAAACTGTTGGATTGAGGAGTTGCTAATTTTAGAGCTCACCTTTCCATTCACCACCTGCAAACTTTGGATTACACTTTCTGTGGATTGTATATACACCGGTGGACACTCACATTGGACTTATCAACACACTGGGATTCTTGGACTGTTTTTAGGGTATGGACAAATGAACTGTATTCTTTTAACAGCGTTTACCTCGTTTTATCGTGTTGTTTTAAAGTCTTTTATGTGAACCTTGTAAATAAACCAAATCTATTTAAACCAATCTTCTTTTATGTCTCATTCTTTTAACCACTAGTCATCTCTCACAGTTAAATCTGACCCCATTTTAGTCTTGTAACTCGGCTGATAAGGCCGATTGTTACACTTGGATGGGAGACCGCCTGGGATTACCAGGTGCTGTAAGCTTTTGCCTTTTCTTCACTATTTATATAATATGCTGGCTTTTACGGAGGCTGATCTTTAAATAGCCCACTTTTTGGAGCAGCCCTCGCTTACGGCCATACCGCGCTGAGAGCGCCCGATCTCGTCTGATCTCGGAAGCTAAGCAGCGTCGGGCCTGCTTAGTACTTGGATGGGAGACCGCCTGGGAATACCAGGTGCTGTAAGCTTTTGCCTTTTCTTCACTATTTATATAATATGCTGGCTTTTACGGAGGCTGATCTTTAAATAGCCCACTTTTTGGAGCAGCCCTCGCTTACGGCCATACCGCGCTGAGAGCGCCCGATCTCGTCTGATCTCGGAAGCTAAGCAGCGTCGGGCCTGCTTAGTACTTGGATGGGAGACCGCCTGGGAATACCAGGTGCTGTAAGCTTTTGCCTTTTCTTCACTATTTATATAATATGCTGGCTTTTACGGAGGCTGATCTTTAAATAGCCCATTTTTTGGAGCAGCCCTCGCTTACGGCCATACCGCGCTGAGAGCGCCCGATCTCGTCTGATCTCGGAAGCTAAGCAGCGTCGGGCCTGCTTAGTACTTGGATGGGAGACCGCCTGGGAATACCAGGTGCTGTAAGCTTTTGCCTTTTCTTCACTATTTATATAATATGCTGGCTTTTAGAAAGACGTGTTTTACCGCTCTATTTATTACAATCATTTAAATGTATTATAGAGTTTTAAGTGTTTTACATGTTTTTTAGGCCATTTTATTACTCTTAACATTTTAAGTGAGTGTGTGTCTTTAAAAAATGGATGGTTGGCCTGCCATGTGACTAGACACATGACAGGAAGCAGGAAGTACAACTGTATAAGAGAGCAGCATGACAAACAAAGGACAGTCACCAAACTGTTGGATTGAGGAGTTGCTAATTTTAGAGCTCACCTTTCCATTCACCACCTGCAAACTTTGGATTACACTTTCTGTGGATTGTATATACACCGGTGGACACTCACATTGGACTTATCAACACACTGGGATTCTTGGACTGTTTTTAGGGTATGGACAAATGAACTGTATTCTTTTAACAGCGTTTACCTCGTTTTATCGTGTTGTTTTAAAGTCTTTTATGTGAACCTTGTAAATAAACCAAATCTATTTAAACCAATCTTCTTTTATGTCTCATTCTTTTAACCACTAGTCATCTCTCACAGTTAAATCTGACCCCATTTTAGTCTTGTAACTCGGCTGATAAGGCCGATTGTTACACTTGGATGGGAGACCGCCTGGGATTACCAGGTGCTGTAAGCTTTTGCCTTTTCTTCACTATTTATATAATATGCTGGCTTTTACGGAGGCTGATCTTTAAATAGCCCACTTTTTGGAGCAGCCCTCGCTTACGGCCATACCGCGCTGAGAGCGCCCGATCTCGTCTGATCTCGGAAGCTAAGCAGCGTCGGGCCTGCTTAGTACTTGGATGGGAGACCGCCTGGGAATACCAGGTGCTGTAAGCTTTTGCCTTTTCTTCACTATTTATATAATATGCTGGCTTTTACGGAGGCTGATCTTTAAATAGCCCACTTTTTGGAGCAGCCCTCGCTTACGGCCATACCGCGCTGAGAGCGCCCGATCTCGTCTGATCTCGGAAGCTAAGCAGCGTCGGGCCTGCTTAGTACTTGGATGGGAGACCGCCTGGGAATACCAGGTGCTGTAAGCTTTTGCCTTTTCTTCACTATTTATATAATATGCTGGCTTTTACGGAGGCTGATCTTTAAATAGCCCACTTTTTGGAGCAGCCCTCGCTTACGGCCATACCGCGCTGAGAGCGCCCGATCTCGTCTGATCTCGGAAGCTAAGCAGCGTCGGGCCTGCTTAGTACTTGGATGGGAGACCGCCTGGGAATACCAGGTGCTGTAAGCTTTTGCCTTTTCTTCACTATTTATATAATATGCTGGCTTTTAGAAAGACGTGTTTTACCGCTCTATTTATTACAATCATTTAAATGTATTATAGAGTTTTAAGTGTTTTACATGTTTTTTAGGCCATTTTATTACTCTTAACATTTTAAGTGAGTGTGTGTCTTTAAAAAATGGATGGTTGGCCTGCCATGTGACTAGACACATGACAGGAAGCAGGAAGTACAACTGTATAAGAGAGCAGCATGACAAACAAAGGACAGTCACCAAACTGTTGGATTGAGGAGTTGCTAATTTTAGAGCTCACCTTTCCATTCACCACCTGCAAACTTTGGATTACACTTTCTGTGGATTGTATATACACCGGTGGACACTCACATTGGACTTATCAACACACTGGGATTCTTGGACTGTTTTTAGGGTATGGACAAATGAACTGTATTCTTTTAACAGCGTTTACCTCGTTTTATCGTGTTGTTTTAAAGTCTTTTATGTGAACCTTGTAAATAAACCAAATCTATTTAAACCAATCTTCTTTTATGTCTCATTCTTTTAACCACTAGTCATCTCTCACAGTTAAATCTGACCCCATTTTAGTCTTGTAACTCGGCTGATAAGGCCGATTGTTACACTTGGATGGGAGACCGCCTGGGATTACCAGGTGCTGTAAACTTTTGCCTTTTCTTCACTATTTATATAATATGCTGGCTTTTACGGAGGCTGATCTTTAAATAGCCCACTTTTTGGAGCAGCCCTCGCTTACGGCCATACCGCGCTGAGAGCGCCCGATCTCGTCTGATCTCGGAAGCTAAGCAGCGTCGGGCCTGCTTAGTACTTGGATGGGAGACCGCCTGGGAATACCAGGTGCTGTAAGCTTTTGCCTTTTCTTCACTATTTATATAATATGCTGGCTTTTAGAAAGACGTGTTTTACCGCTCTATTTATTACAATCATTTAAATGTATTATAGAGTTTTAAGTGTTTTACATGTTTTTTAGGCCATTTTATTACTCTTAACATTTTAAGTGAGTGTGTGTCTTTAAAAAATGGATGGTTGGCCTGCCATGTGACTAGACACATGACAGGAAGCAGGAAGTACAACTGTATAAGAGAGCAGCATGACAAACAAAGGACAGTCACCAAACTGTTGGATTGAGGAGTTGCTAATTTTAGAGCTCACCTTTCCATTCACCACCTGCAAACTTTGGATTACACTTTCTGTGGATTGTATATACACCGGTGGACACTCACATTGGACTTATCAACACACTGGGATTCTTGGACTGTTTTTAGGGTATGGACAAATGAACTGTATTCTTTTAACAGCGTTTACCTCGTTTTATCGTGTTGTTTTAAAGTCTTTTATGTGAACCTTGTAAATAAACCAAATCTATTTAAACCAATCTTCTTTTATGTCTCATTCTTTTAACCACTAGTCATCTCTCACAGTTAAATCTGACCCCATTTTAGTCTTGTAACTCGGCTGATAAGGCCGATTGTTACACTTGGATGGGAGACCGCCTGGGATTACCAGGTGCTGTAAGCTTTTGCCTTTTCTTCACTATTTATATAATATGCTGGCTTTTACGGAGGCTGATCTTTAAATAGCCCACTTTTTGGAGCAGCCCTCGCTTACGGCCATACCGCGCTGAGAGCGCCCGATCTCGTCTGATCTCGGAAGCTAAGCAGCGTCGGGCCTGCTTAGTACTTGGATGGGAGACCGCCTGGGAATACCAGGTGCTGTAAGCTTTTGCCTTTTCTTCACTATTTATATAATATGCTGGCTTTTAGAAAGACGTGTTTTACCGCTCTATTTATTACAATCATTTAAATGTATTATAGAGTTTTAAGTGTTTTACATGTTTTTTAGGCCATTTTATTACTCTTAACATTTTAAGTGAGTGTGTGTCTTTAAAAAATGGATGGTTGGCCTGCCATGTGACTAGACACATGACAGGAAGCAGGAAGTACAACTGTATAAGAGAGCAGCATGACAAACAAAGGACAGTCACCAAACTGTTGGATTGAGGAGTTGCTAATTTTAGAGCTCACCTTTCCATTCACCACCTGCAAACTTTGGATTACACTTTCTGTGGATTGTATATACACCGGTGGACACTCACATTGGACTTATCAACACACTGGGATTCTTGGACTGTTTTTAGGGTATGGACAAATGAACTGTATTCTTTTAACAGCGTTTACCTCGTTTTATCGTGTTGTTTTAAAGTCTTTTATGTGAACCTTGTAAATAAACCAAATCTATTTAAACCAATCTTCTTTTATGTCTCATTCTTTTAACCACTAGTCATCTCTCACAGTTAAATCTGACCCCATTTTAGTCTTGTAACTCGGCTGATAAGGCCGATTGTTACACTTGGATGGGAGACCGCCTGGGATTACCAGGTGCTGTAAGCTTTTGCCTTTTCTTCACTATTTATATAATATGCTGGCTTTTACGGAGGCTGATCTTTAAATAGCCCACTTTTTGGAGCTGCCCTCGCTTACGGCCATACCGCGCTGAGAGCGCCCGATCTCGTCTGATCTCGGAAGCTAAGCAGCGTCGGGCCTGCTTAGTACTTGGATGGGAGACCGCCTGGGAATACCAGGTGCTGTAAGCTTTTGCCTTTTCTTCACTATTTATATAATATGCTGGCTTTTACGGAGGCTGATCTTTAAATAGCCCACTTTTTGGAGCAGCCCTCGCTTACGGCCATACCGCGCTGAGAGCGCCCGATCTCGTCTGATCTCGGAAGCTAAGCAGCGTCTGGCCTGCTTAGTACTTGGATGGGAGACCGCCTGGGAATACCAGGTGCTGTAAGCTTTTGCCTTTTCTTCACTATTTATATAATATGCTGGCTTTTACGGAGGCTGATCTTTAAATAGCCCACTTTTTGGAGCAGCCCTCGCTTACGGCCATACCGCGCTGAGAGCGCCCGATCTCGTCTGATCTCGGAAGCTAAGCAGCGTCGGGCCTGCTTAGTACTTGGATGGGAGACCGCCTGGGAATACCAGGTGCTGTAAGCTTTTGCCTTTTCTTCACTATTTATATAATATGCTGGCTTTTAGAAAGACGTGTTTTACCGCTCTATTTATTACAATCATTTAAATGTATTATAGAGTTTTAAGTGTTTTACATGTTTTTTAGGCCATTTTATTACTCTTAACATTTTAAGTGAGTGTGTGTCTTTAAAAAATGGATGGTTGGCCTGCCATGTGACTAGACACATGACAGGAAGCAGGAAGTACAACTGTATAAGAGAGCAGCATGACAAACAAAGGACAGTCACCAAACTGTTGGATTGAGGAGTTGCTAATTTTAGAGCTCACCTTTCCATTCACCACCTGCAAACTTTGGATTACACTTTCTGTGGATTGTATATACACCGGTGGACACTCACATTGGACTTATCAACACACTGGGATTCTTGGACTGTTTTTAGGGTATGGACAAATGAACTGTATTCTTTTAACAGCGTTTACCTCGTTTTATCGTGTTGTTTTAAAGTCTTTTATGTGAACCTTGTAAATAAACCAAATCTATTTAAACCAATCTTCTTTTATGTCTCATTCTTTTAACCACTAGTCATCTCTCACAGTTAAATCTGACCCCATTTTAGTCTTGTAACTCGGCTGATAAGGCCGATTGTTACACTTGGATGGGAGACCGCCTGGGATTACCAGGTGCTGTAAACTTTTGCCTTTTCTTCACTATTTATATAATATGCTGGCTTTTACGGAGGCTGATCTTTAAATAGCCCACTTTTTGGAGCAGCCCTCGCTTACGGCCATACCGCGCTGAGAGCGCCCGATCTCGTCTGATCTCGGAAGCTAAGCAGCGTCGGGCCTGCTTAGTACTTGGATGGGAGACCGCCTGGGAATACCAGGTGCTGTAAGCTTTTGCCTTTTCTTCACTATTTATATAATATGCTGGCTTTTAGAAAGACGTGTTTTACCGCTCTATTTATTACAATCATTTAAATGTATTATAGAGTTTTAAGTGTTTTACATGTTTTTTAGGCCATTTTATTACTCTTAACATTTTAAGTGAGTGTGTGTCTTTAAAAAATGGATGGTTGGCCTGCCATGTGACTAGACACATGACAGGAAGCAGGAAGTACAACTGTATAAGAGAGCAGCATGACAAACAAAGGACAGTCACCAAACTGTTGGATTGAGGAGTTGCTAATTTTAGAGCTCACCTTTCCATTCACCACCTGCAAACTTTGGATTACACTTTCTGTGGATTGTATATACACCGGTGGACACTCACATTGGACTTATCAACACACTGGGATTCTTGGACTGTTTTTAGGGTATGGACAAATGAACTGTATTCTTTTAACAGCGTTTACCTCGTTTTATCGTGTTGTTTTAAAGTCTTTTATGTGAACCTTGTAAATAAACCAAATCTATTTAAACCAATCTTCTTTTATGTCTCATTCTTTTAACCACTAGTCATCTCTCACAGTTAAATCTGACCCCATTTTAGTCTTGTAACTCGGCTGATAAGGCCGATTGTTACACTTGGATGGGAGACCGCCTGGGATTACCAGGTGCTGTAAGCTTTTGCCTTTTCTTCACTATTTATATAATATGCTGGCTTTTACGGAGGCTGATCTTTAAATAGCCCACTTTTTGGAGCAGCCCTCGCTTACGGCCATACCGCGCTGAGAGCGCCCGATCTCGTCTGATCTCGGAAGCTAAGCAGCGTCGGGCCTGCTTAGTACTTGGATGGGAGACCGCCTGGGAATACCAGGTGCTGTAAGCTTTTGCCTTTTCTTCACTATTTATATAATATGCTGGCTTTTAGAAAGACGTGTTTTACCGCTCTATTTATTACAATCATTTAAATGTATTATAGAGTTTTAAGTGTTTTACATGTTTTTTAGGCCATTTTATTACTCTTAACATTTTAAGTGAGTGTGTGTCTTTAAAAAATGGATGGTTGGCCTGCCATGTGACTAGACACATGACAGGAAGCAGGAAGTACAACTGTATAAGAGAGCAGCATGACAAACAAAGGACAGTCACCAAACTGTTGGATTGAGGAGTTGCTAATTTTAGAGCTCACCTTTCCATTCACCACCTGCAAACTTTGGATTACACTTTCTGTGGATTGTATATACACCGGTGGACACTCACATTGGACTTATCAACACACTGGGATTCTTGGACTGTTTTTAGGGTATGGACAAATGAACTGTATTCTTTTAACAGCGTTTACCTCGTTTTATCGTGTTGTTTTAAAGTCTTTTATGTGAACCTTGTAAATAAACCAAATCTATTTAAACCAATCTTCTTTTATGTCTCATTCTTTTAACCACTAGTCATCTCTCACAGTTAAATCTGATCCCATTTTAGTCTTGTAACTCGACTGATAAGGCCGATTGTTACACTTGGATGGGAGACCGCCTGGGAATACCAGGTGCTGTAAGCTTTTGCCTTTTCTTCACTATTTATATAATATGCTGGCTTTTACGGAGGCTGATCTTTAAATAGCCCACTTTTTGGAGCAGCCCTCGCTTACGGCCATACCGCGCTGAGAGCGCCCGATCTCGTCTGATCTCGGAAGCTAAGCAGCGTCGGGCCTGCTTAGTACTTGGATGGGAGACCGCCTGGGAATACCAGGTGCTGTAAGCTTTTGCCTTTTCTTCACTATTTATATAATATGCTGGCTTTTACGGAGGCTGATCTTTAAATAGCCCACTTTTTGGAGCAGCCCTCGCTTACGGCCATACCGCGCTGAGAGCGCCCGATCTCGTCTGATCTCGGAAGCTAAGCAGCGTCGGGCCTGCTTAGTACTTGGATGGGAGACCGCCTGGGAATACCAGGTGCTGTAAGCTTTTGCCTTTTCTTCACTATTTATATAATATGCTGGCTTTTAGAAAGACGTGTTTTACCGCTCTATTTATTACAATCATTTAAATGTATTATAGAGTTTTAAGTGTTTTACATGTTTTTTAGGCCATTTTATTACTCTTAACATTTTAAGTGAGTGTGTGTCTTTAAAAAATGGATGGTTGGCCTGCCATGTGACTAGACACATGACAGGAAGCAGGAAGTACAACTGTATAAGAGAGCAGCATGACAAACAAAGGACAGTCACCAAACTGTTGGATTGAGGAGTTGCTAATTTTAGAGCTCACCTTTCCATTCACCACCTGCAAACTTTGGATTACACTTTCTGTGGATTGTATATACACCGGTGGACACTCACATTGGACTTATCAACACACTGGGATTCTTGGACTGTTTTTAGGGTATGGACAAATGAACTGTATTCTTTTAACAGCGTTTACCTCGTTTTATCGTGTTGTTTTAAAGTCTTTTATGTGAACCTTGTAAATAAACCAAATCTATTTAAACCAATCTTCTTTTATGTCTCATTCTTTTAACCACTAGTCATCTCTCACAGTTAAATCTGACCCCATTTTAGTCTTGTAACTCGGCTGATAAGGCCGATTGTTACACTTGGATGGGAGACCGCCTGGGATTACCAGGTGCTGTAAGCTTTTGCCTTTTCTTCACTATTTATATAATATGCTGGCTTTTACGGAGGCTGATCTTTAAATAGCCCACTTTTTGGAGCTGCCCTCGCTTACGGCCATACCGCGCTGAGAGCGCCCGATCTCGTCTGATCTCGGAAGCTAAGCAGCGTCGGGCCTGCTTAGTACTTGGATGGGAGACCGCCTGGGAATACCAGGTGCTGTAAGCTTTTGCCTTTTCTTCACTATTTATATAATATGCTGGCTTTTACGGAGGCTGATCTTTAAATAGCCCACTTTTTGGAGCAGCCCTCGCTTACGGCCATACCGCGCTGAGAGCGCCCGATCTCGTCTGATCTCGGAAGCTAAGCAGCGTCGGGCCTGCTTAGTACTTGGATGGGAGACCGCCTGGGAATACCAGGTGCTGTAAGCTTTTGCCTTTTCTTCACTATTTATATAATATGCTGGCTTTTACGGAGGCTGATCTTTAAATAGCCCACTTTTTGGAGCAGCCCTCGCTTACGGCCATACCGCGCTGAGAGCGCCCGATCTCGTCTGATCTCGGAAGCTAAGCAGCGTCGGGCCTGCTTAGTACTTGGATGGGAGACCGCCTGGGAATACCAGGTGCTGTAAGCTTTTGCCTTTTCTTCACTATTTATATAATATGCTGGCTTTTAGAAAGACGTGTTTTACCGCTCTATTTATTACAATCATTTAAATGTATTATAGAGTTTTAAGTGTTTTACATGTTTTTTAGGCCATTTTATTACTCTTAACATTTTAAGTGAGTGTGCGTCTTTAAAAAATGGATGGTTGGCCTGCCATGTGACTAGACACATGACAGGAAGCAGGAAGTACAACTGTATAAGAGAGCAGCATGACAAACAAAGGACAGTCACCAAACTGTTGGATTGAGGAGTTGCTAATTTTAGAGCTCACCTTTCCATTCACCACCTGCAAACTTTGGATTACACTTTCTGTGGATTGTATATACACCGGTGGACACTCACATTGGACTTATCAACACACTGGGATTCTTGGACTGTTTTTAGGGTATGGACAAATGAACTGTATTCTTTTAACAGCGTTTACCTCGTTTTATCGTGTTGTTTTAAAGTCTTTTATGTGAACCTTGTAAATAAACCAAATCTATTTAAACCAATCTTCTTTTATGTCTCATTCTTTTAACCACTAGTCATCTCTCACAGTTAAATCTGACCCCATTTTAGTCTTGTAACTCGGCTGATAAGGCCGATTGTTACACTTGGATGGGAGACCGCCTGGGATTACCAGGTGCTGTAAGCTTTTGCCTTTTCTTCACTATTTATATAATATGCTGGCTTTTACGGAGGCTGATCTTTAAATAGCCCACTTTTTGGAGCAGCCCTCGCTTACGGCCATACCGCGCTGAGAGCGCCCGATCTCGTCTGATCTCGGAAGCTAAGCAGCGTCGGGCCTGCTTAGTACTTGGATGGGAGACCGCCTGGGAATACCAGGTGCTGTAAGCTTTTGCCTTTTCTTCACTATTTATATAATATGCTGGCTTTTAGAAAGACGTGTTTTACCGCTCTATTTATTACAATCATTTAAATGTATTATAGAGTTTTAAGTGTTTTACATGTTTTTTAGGCCATTTTATTACTCTTAACATTTTAAGTGAGTGTGTGTCTTTAAAAAATGGATGGTTGGCCTGCCATGTGACTAGACACATGACAGGAAGCAGGAAGTACAACTGTATAAGAGAGCAGCATGACAAACAAAGGACAGTCACCAAACTGTTGGATTGAGGAGTTGCTAATTTTAGAGCTCACCTTTCCATTCACCACCTGCAAACTTTGGATTACACTTTCTGTGGATTGTATATACACCGGTGGACACTCACATTGGACTTATCAACACACTGGGATTCTTGGACTGTTTTTAGGGTATGGACAAATGAACTGTATTCTTTTAACAGCGTTTACCTCGTTTTATCGTGTTGTTTTAAAGTCTTTTATGTGAACCTTGTAAATAAACCAAATCTATTTAAACCAATCTTCTTTTATGTCTCATTCTTTTAACCACTAGTCATCTCTCACAGTTAAATCTGACCCCATTTTAGTCTTGTAACTCGGCTGATAAGGCCGATTGTTACACTTGGATGGGAGACCGCCTGGGATTACCAGGTGCTGTAAGCTTTTGCCTTTTCTTCACTATTTATATAATATGCTGGCTTTTACGGAGGCTGATCTTTAAATAGCCCACTTTTTGGAGCTGCCCTCGCTTACGGCCATACCGCGCTGAGAGCGCCCGATCTCGTCTGATCTCGGAAGCTAAGCAGCGTCGGGCCTGCTTAGTACTTGGATGGGAGACCGCCTGGGAATACCAGGTGCTGTAAGCTTTTGCCTTTTCTTCACTATTTATATAATATGCTGGCTTTTACGGAGGCTGATCTTTAAATAGCCCACTTTTTGGAGCAGCCCTCGCTTACGGCCATACCGCGCTGAGAGCGCCCGATCTCGTCTGATCTCGGAAGCTAAGCAGCGTCGGGCCTGCTTAGTACTTGGATGGGAGACCGCCTGGGAATACCAGGTGCTGTAAGCTTTTGCCTTTTCTTCACTATTTATATAATATGCTGGCTTTTACGGAGGCTGATCTTTAAATAGCCCACTTTTTGGAGCAGCCCTCGCTTACGGCCATACCGCGCTGAGAGCGCCCGATCTCGTCTGATCTCGGAAGCTAAGCAGCGTCGGGCCTGCTTAGTACTTGGATGGGAGACCGCCTGGGAATACCAGGTGCTGTAAGCTTTTGCCTTTTCTTCACTATTTATATAATATGCTGGCTTTTAGAAAGACGTGTTTTACCGCTCTATTTATTACAATCATTTAAATGTATTATAGAGTTTTAAGTGTTTTACATGTTTTTTAGGCCATTTTATTACTCTTAACATTTTAAGTGAGTGTGTGTCTTTAAAAAATGGATGGTTGGCCTGCCATGTGACTAGACACATGACAGGAAGCAGGAAGTACAACTGTATAAGAGAGCAGCATGACAAACAAAGGACAGTCACCAAACTGTTGGATTGAGGAGTTGCTAATTTTAGAGCTCACCTTTCCATTCACCACCTGCAAACTTTGGATTACACTTTCTGTGGATTGTATATACACCGGTGGACACTCACATTGGACTTATCAACACACTGGGATTCTTGGACTGTTTTTAGGGTATGGACAAATGAACTGTATTCTTTTAACAGCGTTTACCTCGTTTTATCGTGTTGTTTTAAAGTCTTTTATGTGAACCTTGTAAATAAACCAAATCTATTTAAACCAATCTTCTTTTATGTCTCATTCTTTTAACCACTAGTCATCTCTCACAGTTAAATCTGACCCCATTTTAGTCTTGTAACTCGGCTGATAAGGCCGATTGTTACACTTGGATGGGAGACCGCCTGGGATTACCAGGTGCTGTAAACTTTTGCCTTTTCTTCACTATTTATATAATATGCTGGCTTTTACGGAGGCTGATCTTTAAATAGCCCACTTTTTGGAGCAGCCCTCGCTTACGGCCATACCGCGCTGAGAGCGCCCGATCTCGTCTGATCTCGGAAGCTAAGCAGCGTCGGGCCTGCTTAGTACTTGGATGGGAGACCGCCTGGGAATACCAGGTGCTGTAAGCTTTTGCCTTTTCTTCACTATTTATATAATATGCTGGCTTTTAGAAAGACGTGTTTTACCGCTCTATTTATTACAATCATTTAAATGTATTATAGAGTTTTAAGTGTTTTACATGTTTTTTAGGCCATTTTATTACTCTTAACATTTTAAGTGAGTGTGCGTCTTTAAAAAATGGATGGTTGGCCTGCCATGTGACTAGACACATGACAGGAAGCAGGAAGTACAACTGTATAAGAGAGCAGCATGACAAACAAAGGACAGTCACCAAACTGTTGGATTGAGGAGTTGCTAATTTTAGAGCTCACCTTTCCATTCACCACCTGCAAACTTTGGATTACACTTTCTGTGGATTGTATATACACCGGTGGACACTCACATTGGACTTATCAACACACTGGGATTCTTGGACTGTTTTTAGGGTATGGACAAATGAACTGTATTCTTTTAACAGCGTTTACCTCGTTTTATCGTGTTGTTTTAAAGTCTTTTATGTGAACCTTGTAAATAAACCAAATCTATTTAAACCAATCTTCTTTTATGTCTCATTCTTTTAACCACTAGTCATCTCTCACAGTTAAATCTGACCCCATTTTAGTCTTGTAACTCGGCTGATAAGGCCGATTGTTACACTTGGATGGGAGACCGCCTGGGATTACCAGGTGCTGTAAGCTTTTGCCTTTTCTTCACTATTTATATAATATGCTGGCTTTTACGGAGGCTGATCTTTAAATAGCCCACTTTTTGGAGCAGCCCTCGCTTACGGCCATACCGCGCTGAGAGCGCCCGATCTCGTCTGATCTCGGAAGCTAAGCAGCGTTGGGCCTGCTTAGTACTTGGATGGGAGACCGCCTGGGAATACCAGGTGCTGTAAGCTTTTGCCTTTTCTTCACTATTTATATAATATGCTGGCTTTTACGGAGGCTGATCTTTAAATAGCCCACTTTTTGGAGCAGCCCTCGCTTACGGCCATACCGCGCTGAGAGCGCCCGATCTCGTCTGATCTCGGAAGCTAAGCAGCGTCGGGCCTGCTTAGTACTTGGATGGGAGACCGCCTGGGAATACCAGGTGCTGTAAGCTTTTGCCTTTTCTTCACTATTTATATAATATGCTGGCTTTTAGAAAGACGTGTTTTACCGCTCTATTTATTACAATCATTTAAATGTATTATAGAGTTTTAAGTGTTTTACATGTTTTTTAGGCCATTTTATTACTCTTAACATTTTAAGTGAGTGTGTGTCTTTAAAAAATGGATGGTTGGCCTGCCATGTGACTAGACACATGACAGGAAGCAGGAAGTACAACTGTATAAGAGAGCAGCATGACAAACAAAGGACAGTCACCAAACTGTTGGATTGAGGAGTTGCTAATTTTAGAGCTCACCTTTCCATTCACCACCTGCAAACTTTGGATTACACTTTCTGTGGATTGTATATACACCGGTGGACACTCACATTGGACTTATCAACACACTGGGATTCTTGGACTGTTTTTAGGGTATGGACAAATGAACTGTATTCTTTTAACAGCGTTTACCTCGTTTTATCGTGTTGTTTTAAAGTCTTTTATGTGAACCTTGTAAATAAACCAAATCTATTTAAACCAATCTTCTTTTATGTCTCATTCTTTTAACCACTAGTCATCTCTCACAGTTAAATCTGACCCCATTTTAGTCTTGTAACTCGGCTGATAAGGCCGATTGTTACACTTGGATGGGAGACCGCCTGGGATTACCAGGTGCTGTAAGCTTTTGCCTTTTCTTCACTATTTATATAATATGCTGGCTTTTACGGAGGCTGATCTTTAAATAGCCCACTTTTTGGAGCAGCCCTCGCTTACGGCCATACCGCGCTGAGAGCGCCCGATCTCGTCTGATCTCGGAAGCTAAGCAGCGTCGGGCCTGCTTAGTACTTGGATGGGAGACCGCCTGGGAATACCAGGTGCTGTAAGCTTTTGCCTTTTCTTCACTATTTATATAATATGCTGGCTTTTAGAAAGACGTGTTTTACCGCTCTATTTATTACAATCATTTAAATGTATTATAGAGTTTTAAGTGTTTTACATGTTTTTTAGGCCATTTTATTACTCTTAACATTTTAAGTGAGTGTGTGTCTTTAAAAAATGGATGGTTGGCCTGCCATGTGACTAGACACATGACAGGAAGCAGGAAGTACAACTGTATAAGAGAGCAGCATGACAAACAAAGGACAGTCACCAAACTGTTGGATTGAGGAGTTGCTAATTTTAGAGCTCACCTTTCCATTCACCACCTGCAAACTTTGGATTACACTTTCTGTGGATTGTATATACACCGGTGGACACTCACATTGGACTTATCAACACACTGGGATTCTTGGACTGTTTTTAGGGTATGGACAAATGAACTGTATTCTTTTAACAGCGTTTACCTCGTTTTATCGTGTTGTTTTAAAGTCTTTTATGTGAACCTTGTAAATAAACCAAATCTATTTAAACCAATCTTCTTTTATGTCTCATTCTTTTAACCACTAGTCATCTCTCACAGTTAAATCTGACCCCATTTTAGTCTTGTAACTCGGCTGATAAGGCCGATTGTTACACTTGGATGGGAGACCGCCTGGGATTACCAGGTGCTGTAAGCTTTTGCCTTTTCTTCACTATTTATATAATATGCTGGCTTTTACGGAGGCTGATCTTTAAATAGCCCACTTTTTGGAGCAGCCCTCGCTTACGGCCATACCGCGCTGAGAGCGCCCGATCTCGTCTGATCTCGGAAGCTAAGCAGCGTCGGGCCTGCTTAGTACTTGGATGGGAGACCGCCTGGGAATACCAGGTGCTGTAAGCTTTTGCCTTTTCTTCACTATTTATATAATATGCTGGCTTTTAGAAAGACGTGTTTTACCGCTCTATTTATTACAATCATTTAAATGTATTATAGAGTTTTAAGTGTTTTACATGTTTTTTAGGCCATTTTATTACTCTTAACATTTTAAGTGAGTGTGCGTCTTTAAAAAATGGATGGTTGGCCTGCCATGTGACTAGACACATGACAGGAAGCAGGAAGTACAACTGTATAAGAGAGCAGCATGACAAACAAAGGACAGTCACCAAACTGTTGGATTGAGGAGTTGCTAATTTTAGAGCTCACCTTTCCATTCACCACCTGCAAACTTTGGATTACACTTTCTGTGGATTGTATATACACCGGTGGACACTCACATTGGACTTATCAACACACTGGGATTCTTGGACTGTTTTTAGGGTATGGACAAATGAACTGTATTCTTTTAACAGCGTTTACCTCGTTTTATCGTGTTGTTTTAAAGTCTTTTATGTGAACCTTGTAAATAAACCAAATCTATTTAAACCAATCTTCTTTTATGTCTCATTCTTTTAACCACTAGTCATCTCTCACAGTTAAATCTGACCCCATTTTAGTCTTGTAACTCGGCTGATAAGGCCGATTGTTACACTTGGATGGGAGACCGCCTGGGATTACCAGGTGCTGTAAGCTTTTGCCTTTTCTTCACTATTTATATAATATGCTGGCTTTTACGGAGGCTGATCTTTAAATAGCCCACTTTTTGGAGCAGCCCTCGCTTACGGCCATACCGCGCTGAGAGCGCCCGATCTCGTCTGATCTCGGAAGCTAAGCAGCGTCGGGCCTGCTTAGTACTTGGATGGGAGACCGCCTGGGAATACCAGGTGCTGTAAGCTTTTGCCTTTTCTTCACTATTTATATAATATGCTGGCTTTTAGAAAGACGTGTTTTACCGCTCTATTTATTACAATCATTTAAATGTATTATAGAGTTTTAAGTGTTTTACATGTTTTTTAGGCCATTTTATTACTCTTAACATTTTAAGTGAGTGTGTGTCTTTAAAAAATGGATGGTTGGCCTGCCATGTGACTAGACACATGACAGGAAGCAGGAAGTACAACTGTATAAGAGAGCAGCATGACAAACAAAGGACAGTCACCAAACTGTTGGATTGAGGAGTTGCTAATTTTAGAGCTCACCTTTCCATTCACCACCTGCAAACTTTGGATTACACTTTCTGTGGATTGTATATACACCGGTGGACACTCACATTGGACTTATCAACACACTGGGATTCTTGGACTGTTTTTAGGGTATGGACAAATGAACTGTATTCTTTTAACAGCGTTTACCTCGTTTTATCGTGTTGTTTTAAAGTCTTTTATGTGAACCTTGTAAATAAACCAAATCTATTTAAACCAATCTTCTTTTATGTCTCATTCTTTTAACCACTAGTCATCTCTCACAGTTAAATCTGATCCCATTTTAGTCTTGTAACTCGGCTGATAAGGCCGATTGTTACACTTGGATGGGAGACCGCCTGGGAATACCAGGTGCTGTAAGCTTTTGCCTTTTCTTCACTATTTATATAATATGCTGGCTTTTACGGAGGCTGATCTTTAAATAGCCCACTTTTTGGAGCAGCCCTCGCTTACGGTCATTCCGCGCTGAGAGCGCCCGATCTCGTCTGATCTCGGAAGCTAAGCAGCGTCGGGCCTGCTTAGTACTTGGATGGGAGACCGCCTGGGAATACCAGGTGCTGTAAGCTTTTGCCTTTTCTTCACTATTTATATAATATGCTGGCTTTTAGAAAGACGTGTTTTACCGCTCTATTTATTACAATCATTTAAATGTATTATAGAGTTTTAAGTGTTTTACATGTTTTTTAGGCCATTTTATTACTCTTAACATTTTAAGTGAGTGTGTGTCTTTAAAAAATGGATGGTTGGCCTGCCATGTGACTAGACACATGACAGGAAGCAGGAAGTACAACTGTATAAGAGAGCAGCATGACAAACAAAGGACAGTCACCAAACTGTTGGATTGAGGAGTTGCTAATTTTAGAGCTCACCTTTCCATTCACCACCTGCAAACTTTGGATTACACTTTCTGTGGATTGTATATACACCGGTGGACACTCACATTGGACTTATCAACACACTGGGATTCTTGGACTGTTTTTAGGGTATGGACAAATGAACTGTATTCTTTTAACAGCGTTTACCTCGTTTTATCGTGTTGTTTTAAAGTCTTTTATGTGAACCTTGTAAATAAACCAAATCTATTTAAACCAATCTTCTTTTATGTCTCATTCTTTTAACCACTAGTCATCTCTCACAGTTAAATCTGACCCCATTTTAGTCTTGTAACTCGGCTGATAAGGCCGATTGTTACACTTGGATGGGAGACCGCCTGGGATTACCAGGTGCTGTAAGCTTTTGCCTTTTCTTCACTATTTATATAATATGCTGGCTTTTACGGAGGCTGATCTTTAAATAGCCCACTTTTTGGAGCAGCCCTCGCTTACGGCCATACCGCGCTGAGAGCGCCCGATCTCGTCTGATCTCGGAAGCTAAGCAGCGTCGGGCCTGCTTAGTACTTGGATGGGAGACCGCCTGGGAATACCAGGTGCTGTAAGCTTTTGCCTTTTCTTCACTATTTATATAATATGCTGGCTTTTACGGAGGCTGATCTTTAAATAGCCCACTTTTTGGAGCAGCCCTCGCTTACGGCCATACCGCGCTGAGAGCGCCCGATCTCGTCTGATCTCGGAAGTTAAGCAGCGTCGGGCCTGCTTAGTACTTGGATGGGAGACCGCCTGGGAATACCAGGTGCTGTAAGCTTTTGCCTTTTCTTCACTATTTATATAATATGCTGGCTTTTAGAAAGACGTGTTTTACCGCTCTATTTATTACAATCATTTAAATGTATTATAGAGTTTTAAGTGTTTTACATGTTTTTTAGGCCATTTTATTACTCTTAACATTTTAAGTGAGTGTGTGTCTTTAAAAAATGGATGGTTGTCCTGCCATGTGACTAGACACATGACAGGAAGCAGGAAGTACAACTGTATAAGAGAGCAGCATGACAAACAAAGGACAGTCACCAAACTGTTGGATTGAGGAGTTGCTAATTTTAGAGCTCACCTTTCCATTCACCACCTGCAAACTTTGGATTACACTTTCTGTGGATTGTATATACACCGGTGGACACTCACATTGGACTTATCAACACACTGGGATTCTTGGACTGTTTTTAGGGTATGGACAAATGAACTGTATTCTTTTAACAGCGTTTACCTCGTTTTATCGTGTTGTTTTAAAGTCTTTTATGTGAACCTTGTAAATAAACCAAATCTATTTAAACCAATCTTCTTTTATGTCTCATTCTTTTAACCACTAGTCATCTCTCACAGTTAAATCTGACCCCATTTTAGTCTTGTAACTCGGCTGATAAGGCCGATTGTTACACTTGGATGGGAGACCGCCTGGGATTACCAGGTGCTGTAAACTTTTGCCTTTTCTTCACTATTTATATAATATGCTGGCTTTTACGGAGGCTGATCTTTAAATAGCCCACTTTTTGGAGCAGCCCTCGCTTACGGCCATACCGCGCTGAGAGCGCCCGATCTCGTCTGATCTCGGAAGCTAAGCAGCGTCGGGCCTGCTTAGTACTTGGATGGGAGACCGCCTGGGAATACCAGGTGCTGTAAGCTTTTGCCTTTTCTTCACTATTTATATAATATGCTGGCTTTTAGAAAGACGTGTTTTACCGCTCTATTTATTACAATCATTTAAATGTATTATAGAGTTTTAAGTGTTTTACATGTTTTTTAGGCCATTTTATTACTCTTAACATTTTAAGTGAGTGTGCGTCTTTAAAAAATGGATGGTTGGCCTGCCATGTGACTAGACACATGACAGGAAGCAGGAAGTACAACTGTATAAGAGAGCAGCATGACAAACAAAGGACAGTCACCAAACTGTTGGATTGAGGAGTTGCTAATTTTAGAGCTCACCTTTCCATTCACCACCTGCAAACTTTGGATTACACTTTCTGTGGATTGTATATACACCGGTGGACACTCACATTGGACTTATCAACACACTGGGATTCTTGGACTGTTTTTAGGGTATGGACAAATGAACTGTATTCTTTTAACAGCGTTTACCTCGTTTTATCGTGTTGTTTTAAAGTCTTTTATGTGAACCTTGTAAATAAACCAAATCTATTTAAACCAATCTTCTTTTATGTCTCATTCTTTTAACCACTAGTCATCTCTCACAGTTAAATCTGACCCCATTTTAGTCTTGTAACTCGGCTGATAAGGCCGATTGTTACACTTGGATGGGAGACCGCCTGGGATTACCAGGTGCTGTAAGCTTTTGCCTTTTCTTCACTATTTATATAATATGCTGGCTTTTACGGAGGCTGATCTTTAAATAGCCCACTTTTTGGAGCTGCCCTCGCTTACGGCCATACCGCGCTGAGAGCGCCCGATCTCGTCTGATCTCGGAAGCTAAGCAGCGTCGGGCCTGCTTAGTACTTGGATGGGAGACCGCCTGGGAATACCAGGTGCTGTAAGCTTTTGCCTTTTCTTCACTATTTATATAATATGCTGGCTTTTACGGAGGCTGATCTTTAAATAGCCCACTTTTTGGAGCAGCCCTCGCTTACGGCCATACCGCGCTGAGAGCGCCCGATCTCGTCTGATCTCGGAAGCTAAGCAGCGTCGGGCCTGCTTAGTACTTGGATGGGAGACCGCCTGGGAATACCAGGTGCTGTAAGCTTTTGCCTTTTCTTCACTATTTATATAATATGCTGGCTTTTACGGAGGCTGATCTTTAAATAGCCCACTTTTTGGAGCAGCCCTCGCTTACGGCCATACCGCGCTGAGAGCGCCCGATCTCGTCTGATCTCGGAAGCTAAGCAGCGTCGGGCCTGCTTAGTACTTGGATGGGAGACCGCCTGGGAATACCAGGTGCTGTAAGCTTTTGCCTTTTCTTCACTATTTATATAATATGCTGGCTTTTAGAAAGACGTGTTTTACCGCTCTATTTATTACAATCATTTAAATGTATTATAGAGTTTTAAGTGTTTTACATGTTTTTTAGGCCATTTTATTACTCTTAACATTTTAAGTGAGTGTGTGTCTTTAAAAAATGGATGGTTGGCCTGCCATGTGACTAGACACATGACAGGAAGCAGGAAGTACAACTGTATAAGAGAGCAGCATGACAAACAAAGGACAGTCACCAAACTGTTGGATTGAGGAGTTGCTAATTTTAGAGCTCACCTTTCCATTCACCACCTGCAAACTTTGGATTACACTTTCTGTGGATTGTATATACACCGGTGGACACTCACATTGGACTTATCAACACACTGGGATTCTTGGACTGTTTTTAGGGTATGGACAAATGAACTGTATTCTTTTAACAGCGTTTACCTCGTTTTATCGTGTTGTTTTAAAGTCTTTTATGTGAACCTTGTAAATAAACCAAATCTATTTAAACCAATCTTCTTTTATGTCTCATTCTTTTAACCACTAGTCATCTCTCACAGTTAAATCTGACCCCATTTTAGTCTTGTAACTCGGCTGATAAGGCCAATTGTTACACTTGGATGGGAGACCGCCTGGGATTACCAGGTGCTGTAAGCTTTTGCCTTTTCTTCACTATTTATATAATATGCTGGCTTTTACGGAGGCTGATCTTTAAATAGCCCACTTTTTGGAGCAGCCCTCGCTTACGGCCATACCCTGCTGAGAGCGCCCGATCTCGTCTGATCTCGGAAGCTAAGCAGCGTCGGGCCTGCTTAGTACTTGGATGGGAGACCGCCTGGGAATACCAGGTGCTGTAAGCTTTTGCCTTTTCTTCACTATTTATATAATATGCTGGCTTTTAGAAAGACGTGTTTTACCGCTCTATTTATTACAATCATTTAAATGTATTATAGAGTTTTAAGTGTTTTACATGTTTTTTAGGCCATTTTATTACTCTTAACATTTTAAGTGAGTGTGTGTCTTTAAAAAATGGATGGTTGGCCTGCCATGTGACTAGACACATGACAGGAAGCAGGAAGTACAACTGTATAAGAGAGCAGCATGACAAACAAAGGACAGTCACCAAACTGTTGGATTGAGGAGTTGCTAATTTTAGAGCTCACCTTTCCATTCACCACCTGCAAACTTTGGATTACACTTTCTGTGGATTGTATATACACCGGTGGACACTCACATTGGACTTATCAACACACTGGGATTCTTGGACTGTTTTTAGGGTATGGACAAATGAACTGTATTCTTTTAACAGCGTTTACCTCGTTTTATCGTGTTGTTTTAAAGTCTTTTATGTGAACCTTGTAAATAAACCAAATCTATTTAAACCAATCTTCTTTTATGTCTCATTCTTTTAACCACTAGTCATCTCTCACAGTTAAATCTGATCCCATTTTAGTCTTGTAACTCGACTGATAAGGCCGATTGTTACACTTGGATGGGAGACCGCCTGGGAATACCAGGTGCTGTAAGCTTTTGCCTTTTCTTCACTATTTATATAATATGCTGGCTTTTACGGAGGCTGATCTTTAAATAGCCCACTTTTTGGAGCAGCCCTCGCTTACGGCCATACCGCGCTGAGAGCGCCCGATCTCGTCTGATCTCGGAAGCTAAGCAGCGTCGGGCCTGCTTAGTACTTGGATGGGAGACCGCCTGGGAATACCAGGTGCTGTAAGCTTTTGCCTTTTCTTCACTATTTATATAATATGCTGGCTTTTACGGAGGCTGATCTTTAAATAGCCCACTTTTTGGAGCAGCCCTCGCTTACGGCCATACCGCGCTGAGAGCGCCCGATCTCGTCTGATCTCGGAAGCTAAGCAGCGTCGGGCCTGCTTAGTACTTGGATGGGAGACCGCCTGGGAATACCAGGTGCTGTAAGCTTTTGCCTTTTCTTCACTATTTATATAATATGCTGGCTTTTAGAAAGACGTGTTTTACCGCTCTATTTATTACAATCATTTAAATGTATTATAGAGTTTTAAGTGTTTTACATGTTTTTTAGGCCATTTTATTACTCTTAACATTTTAAGTGAGTGTGTGTCTTTAAAAAATGGATGGTTGGCCTGCCATGTGACTAGACACATGACAGGAAGCAGGAAGTACAACTGTATAAGAGAGCAGCATGACAAACAAAGGACAGTCACCAAACTGTTGGATTGAGGAGTTGCTAATTTTAGAGCTCACCTTTCCATTCACCACCTGCAAACTTTGGATTACACTTTCTGTGGATTGTATATACACCGGTGGACACTCACATTGGACTTATCAACACACTGGGATTCTTGGACTGTTTTTAGGGTATGGACAAATGAACTGTATTCTTTTAACAGCGTTTACCTCGTTTTATCGTGTTGTTTTAAAGTCTTTTATGTGAACCTTGTAAATAAACCAAATCTATTTAAACCAATCTTCTTTTATGTCTCATTCTTTTAACCACTAGTCATCTCTCACAGTTAAATCTGACCCCATTTTAGTCTTGTAACTCGGCTGATAAGGCCAATTGTTACACTTGGATGGGAGACCGCCTGGGATTACCAGGTGCTGTAAGCTTTTGCCTTTTCTTCACTATTTATATAATATGCTGGCTTTTACGGAGGCTGATCTTTAAATAGCCCACTTTTTGGAGCAGCCCTCGCTTACGGCCATACCCTGCTGAGAGCGCCCGATCTCGTCTGATCTCGGAAGCTAAGCAGCGTCGGGCCTGCTTAGTACTTGGATGGGAGACCGCCTGGGAATACCAGGTGCTGTAAGCTTTTGCCTTTTCTTCACTATTTATATAATATGCTGGCTTTTAGAAAGACGTGTTTTACCGCTCTATTTATTACAATCATTTAAATGTATTATAGAGTTTTAAGTGTTTTACATGTTTTTTAGGCCATTTTATTACTCTTAACATTTTAAGTGAGTGTGTGTCTTTAAAAAATGGATGGTTGGCCTGCCATGTGACTAGACACATGACAGGAAGCAGGAAGTACAACTGTATAAGAGAGCAGCATGACAAACAAAGGACAGTCACCAAACTGTTGGATTGAGGAGTTGCTAATTTTAGAGCTCACCTTTCCATTCACCACCTGCAAACTTTGGATTACACTTTCTGTGGATTGTATATACACCGGTGGACACTCACATTGGACTTATCAACACACTGGGATTCTTGGACTGTTTTTAGGGTATGGACAAATGAACTGTATTCTTTTAACAGCGTTTACCTCGTTTTATCGTGTTGTTTTAAAGTCTTTTATGTGAACCTTGTAAATAAACCAAATCTATTTAAACCAATCTTCTTTTATGTCTCATTCTTTTAACCACTAGTCATCTCTCACAGTTAAATCTGATCCCATTTTAGTCTTGTAACTCGACTGATAAGGCCGATTGTTACACTTGGATGGGAGACCGCCTGGGAATACCAGGTGCTGTAAGCTTTTGCCTTTTCTTCACTATTTATATAATATGCTGGCTTTTACGGAGGCTGATCTTTAAATAGCCCACTTTTTGGAGCAGCCCTCGCTTACGGCCATACCGCGCTGAGATCGCCCGATCTCGTCTGATCTCGGAAGCTAAGCAGCGTCGGGCCTGCTTAGTACTTGGATGGGAGACCGCCTGGGAATACCAGGTGCTGTAAGCTTTTGCCTTTTCTTCACTATTTATATAATATGCTGGCTTTTACGGAGGCTGATCTTTAAATAGCCCACTTTTTGGAGCAGCCCTCGCTTACGGCCATACCGCGCTGAGAGCGCCCGATCTCGTCTGATCTCGGAAGCTAAGCAGCGTCGGGCCTGCTTAGTACTTGGATGGGAGACCGCCTGGGAATACCAGGTGCTGTAAGCTTTTGCCTTTTCTTCACTATTTATATAATATGCTGGCTTTTAGAAAGACGTGTTTTACCGCTCTATTTATTACAATCATTTAAATGTATTATAGAGTTTTAAGTGTTTTACATGTTTTTTAGGCCATTTTATTACTCTTAACATTTTAAGTGAGTGTGTGTCTTTAAAAAATGGATGGTTGGCCTGCCATGTGACTAGACACATGACAGGAAGCAGGAAGTACAACTGTATAAGAGAGCAGCATGACAAACAAAGGACAGTCACCAAACTGTTGGATTGAGGAGTTGCTAATTTTAGAGCTCACCTTTCCATTCACCACCTGCAAACTTTGGATTACACTTTCTGTGGATTGTATATACACCGGTGGACACTCACATTGGACTTATCAACACACTGGGATTCTTGGACTGTTTTTAGGGTATGGACAAATGAACTGTATTCTTTTAACAGCGTTTACCTCGTTTTATCGTGTTGTTTTAAAGTCTTTTATGTGAACCTTGTAAATAAACCAAATCTATTTAAACCAATCTTCTTTTATGTCTCATTCTTTTAACCACTAGTCATCTCTCACAGTTAAATCTGACCCCATTTTAGTCTTGTAACTCGGCTGATAAGGCCGATTGTTACACTTGGATGGGAGACCGCCTGGGATTACCAGGTGCTGTAAGCTTTTGCCTTTTCTTCACTATTTATATAATATGCTGGCTTTTACGGAGGCTGATCTTTAAATAGCCCACTTTTTGGAGCAGCCCTCGCTTACGGCCATACCGCGCTGAGAGCGCCCGATCTCGTCTGATCTCGGAAGCTAAGCAGCGTCGGGCCTGCTTAGTACTTGGATGGGAGACCGCCTGGGAATACCAGGTGCTGTAAGCTTTTGCCTTTTCTTCACTATTTATATAATATGCTGGCTTTTAGAAAGACGTGTTTTACCGCTCTATTTATTACAATCATTTAAATGTATTATAGAGTTTTAAGTGTTTTACATGTTTTTTAGGCCATTTTATTACTCTTAACATTTTAAGTGAGTGTGCGTCTTTAAAAAATGGATGGTTGGCCTGCCATGTGACTAGACACATGACAGGAAGCAGGAAGTACAACTGTATAAGAGAGCAGCATGACAAACAAAGGACAGTCACCAAACTGTTGGATTGAGGAGTTGCTAATTTTAGAGCTCACCTTTCCATTCACCACCTGCAAACTTTGGATTACACTTTCTGTGGATTGTATATACACCGGTGGACACTCACATTGGACTTATCAACACACTGGGATTCTTGGACTGTTTTTAGGGTATGGACAAATGAACTGTATTCTTTTAACAGCGTTTACCTCGTTTTATCGTGTTGTTTTAAAGTCTTTTATGTGAACCTTGTAAATAAACCAAATCTATTTAAACCAATCTTCTTTTATGTCTCATTCTTTTAACCACTAGTCATCTCTCACAGTTAAATCTGACCCCATTTTAGTCTTGTAACTCGGCTGATAAGGCCGATTGTTACACTTGGATGGGAGACCGCCTGGGATTACCAGGTGCTGTAAGCTTTTGCCTTTTCTTCACTATTTATATAATATGCTGGCTTTTACGGAGGCTGATCTTTAAATAGCCCACTTTTTGGAGCAGCCCTCGCTTACGGCCATACCGCGCTGAGAGCGCCCGATCTCGTCTGATCTCGGAAGCTAAGCAGCGTCGGGCCTGCTTAGTACTTGGATGGGAGACCGCCTGGGAATACCAGGTGCTGTAAGCTTTTGCCTTTTCTTCACTATTTATATAATATGCTGGCTTTTAGAAAGACGTGTTTTACCGCTCTATTTATTACAATCATTTAAATGTATTATAGAGTTTTAAGTGTTTTACATGTTTTTTAGGCCATTTTATTACTCTTAACATTTTAAGTGAGTGTGCGTCTTTAAAAAATGGATGGTTGGCCTGCCATGTGACTAGACACATGACAGGAAGCAGGAAGTACAACTGTATAAGAGAGCAGCATGACAAACAAAGGACAGTCACCAAACTGTTGGATTGAGGAGTTGCTAATTTTAGAGCTCACCTTTCCATTCACCACCTGCAAACTTTGGATTACACTTTCTGTGGATTGTATATACACCGGTGGACACTCACATTGGACTTATCAACACACTGGGATTCTTGGACTGTTTTTAGGGTATGGACAAATGAACTGTATTCTTTTAACAGCGTTTACCTCGTTTTATCGTGTTGTTTTAAAGTCTTTTATGTGAACCTTGTAAATAAACCAAATCTATTTAAACCAATCTTCTTTTATGTCTCATTCTTTTAACCACTAGTCATCTCTCACAGTTAAATCTGACCCCATTTTAGTCTTGTAACTCGGCTGATAAGGCCGATTGTTACACTTGGATGGGAGACCGCCTGGGATTACCAGGTGCTGTAAGCTTTTGCCTTTTCTTCACTATTTATATAATATGCTGGCTTTCACGGAGGCTGATCTTTAAATAGCCCACTTTTTGGAGCAGCCCTCGCTTACGGCCATACCGCGCTGAGAGCGCCCGATCTCGTCTGATCTCGGAAGCTAAGCAGCGTCGGGCCTGCTTAGTACTTGGATGGGAGACCGCCTGGGAATACCAGGTGCTGTAAGCTTTTGCCTTTTCTTCACTATTTATATAATATGCTGGCTTTACGGAGGCTGATCTTTAAATAGCCCACTTTTTGGAGCAGCCCTCGCTTACGGCCATACCGCGCTGAGAGCGCCCGATCTCGTCTGATCTCGGAAGCTAAGCAGCGTCGGGCCTGCTTAGTACTTGGATGGGAGACCGCCTGGGAATACCAGGTGCTGTAAGCTTTTGCCTTTTCTTCACTATTTATATAATATGCTGGCTTTTAGAAAGACGTGTTTTACCGCTCTATTTATTACAATCATTTAAATGTATTATAGAGTTTTAAGTGTTTTACATGTTTTTTAGGCCATTTTATTACTCTTAACATTTTAAGTGAGTGTGTGTCTTTAAAAAATGGATGGTTGGCCTGCCATGTGACTAGACACATGACAGGAAGCAGGAAGTACAACTGTATAAGAGAGCAGCATGACAAACAAAGGACAGTCACCAAACTGTTGGATTGAGGAGTTGCTAATTTTAGAGCTCACCTTTCCATTCACCACCTGCAAACTTTGGATTACACTTTCTGTGGATTGTATATACACCGGTGGACACTCACATTGGACTTATCAACACACTGGGATTCTTGGACTGTTTTTAGGGTATGGACAAATGAACTGTATTCTTTTAACAGCGTTTACCTCGTTTTATCGTGTTGTTTTAAAGTCTTTTATGTGAACCTTGTAAATAAACCAAATCTATTTAAACCAATCTTCTTTTATGTCTCATTCTTTTAACCACTAGTCATCTCTCACAGTTAAATCTGATCCCATTTTAGTCTTGTAACTCGGCTGATAAGGCCGATTGTTACACTTGGATGGGAGACCGCCTGGGAATACCAGGTGCTGTAAGCTTTTGCCTTTTCTTCACTATTTATATAATATGCTGGCTTTTACGGAGGCTGATCTTTAAATAGCCCACTTTTTGGAGCAGCCCTCGCTTACGGCCATACCGCGCTGAGAGCGCCCGATCTCGTCTGATCTCGGAAGCTAAGCAGCGTCGGGCCTGCTTAGTACTTGGATGGGAGACCGCCTGGGAATACCAGGTGCTGTAAGCTTTTGCCTTTTCTTCACTATTTATATAATATGCTGGCTTTTAGAAAGACGTGTTTTACCGCTCTATTTATTACAATCATTTAAATGTATTATAGAGTTTTAAGTGTTTTACATGTTTTTTAGGCCATTTTATTACTCTTAACATTTTAAGTGAGTGTGCGTCTTTAAAAAATGGATGGTTGGCCTGCCATGTGACTAGACACATGACAGGAAGCAGGAAGTACAACTGTATAAGAGAGCAGCATGACAAACAAAGGACAGTCACCAAACTGTTGGATTGAGGAGTTGCTAATTTTAGAGCTCACCTTTCCATTCACCACCTGCAAACTTTGGATTACACTTTCTGTGGATTGTATATACACCGGTGGACACTCACATTGGACTTATCAACACACTGGGATTCTTGGACTGTTTTTAGGGTATGGACAAATGAACTGTATTCTTTTAACAGCGTTTACCTCGTTTTATCGTGTTGTTTTAAAGTCTTTTATGTGAACCTTGTAAATAAACCAAATCTATTTAAACCAATCTTCTTTTATGTCTCATTCTTTTAACCACTAGTCATCTCTCACAGTTAAATCTGACCCCATTTTAGTCTTGTAACTCGGCTGATAAGGCCGATTGTTACACTTGGATGGGAGACCGCCTGGGATTACCAGGTGCTGTAAGCTTTTGCCTTTTCTTCACTATTTATATAATATGCTGGCTTTCACGGAGGCTGATCTTTAAATAGCCCACTTTTTGGAGCAGCCCTCGCTTACGGCCATACCGCGCTGAGAGCGCCCGATCTCGTCTGATCTCGGAAGCTAAGCAGCGTCGGGCCTGCTTAGTACTTGGATGGGAGACCGCCTGGGAATACCAGGTGCTGTAAGCTTTTGCCTTTTCTTCACTATTTATATAATATGCTGGCTTTACGGAGGCTGATCTTTAAATAGCCCACTTTTTGGAGCAGCCCTCGCTTACGGCCATACCGCGCTGAGAGCGCCCGATCTCGTCTGATCTCGGAAGCTAAGCAGCGTCGGGCCTGCTTAGTACTTGGATGGGAGACCGCCTGGGAATACCAGGTGCTGTAAGCTTTTGCCTTTTCTTCACTATTTATATAATATGCTGGCTTTTAGAAAGACGTGTTTTACCGCTCTATTTATTACAATCATTTAAATGTATTATAGAGTTTTAAGTGTTTTACATGTTTTTTAGGCCATTTTATTACTCTTAACATTTTAAGTGAGTGTGTGTCTTTAAAAAATGGATGGTTGGCCTGCCATGTGACTAGACACATGACAGGAAGCAGGAAGTACAACTGTATAAGAGAGCAGCATGACAAACAAAGGACAGTCACCAAACTGTTGGATTGAGGAGTTGCTAATTTTAGAGCTCACCTTTCCATTCACCACCTGCAAACTTTGGATTACACTTTCTGTGGATTGTATATACACCGGTGGACACTCACATTGGACTTATCAACACACTGGGATTCTTGGACTGTTTTTAGGGTATGGACAAATGAACTGTATTCTTTTAACAGCGTTTACCTCGTTTTATCGTGTTGTTTTAAAGTCTTTTATGTGAACCTTGTAAATAAACCAAATCTATTTAAACCAATCTTCTTTTATGTCTCATTCTTTTAACCACTAGTCATCTCTCACAGTTAAATCTGACCCCATTTTAGTCTTGTAACTCGGCTGATAAGGCCGATTGTTACACTTGGATGGGAGACCGCCTGGGATTACCAGGTGCTGTAAGCTTTTGCCTTTTCTTCACTATTTATATAATATGCTGGCTTTTACGGAGGCTGATCTTTAAATAGCCCACTTTTTGGAGCAGCCCTCGCTTACGGCCATACCGCGCTGAGAGCGCCCGATCTCGTCTGATCTCGGAAGCTAAGCAGCGTCGGGCCTGCTTAGTACTTGGATGGGAGACCGCCTGGGAATACCAGGTGCTGTAAGCTTTTGCCTTTTCTTCACTATTTATATAATATGCTGGCTTTTAGAAAGACGTGTTTTACCGCTCTATTTATTACAATCATTTAAATGTATTATAGAGTTTTAAGTGTTTTACATGTTTTTTAGGCCATTTTATTACTCTTAACATTTTAAGTGAGTGTGTGTCTTTAAAAAATGGATGGTTGGCCTGCCATGTGACTAGACACATGACAGGAAGCAGGAAGTACAACTGTATAAGAGAGCAGCATGACAAACAAAGGACAGTCACCAAACTGTTGGATTGAGGAGTTGCTAATTTTAGAGCTCACCTTTCCATTCACCACCTGCAAACTTTGGATTACACTTTCTGTGGATTGTATATACACCGGTGGACACTCACATTGGACTTATCAACACACTGGGATTCTTGGACTGTTTTTAGGGTATGGACAAATGAACTGTATTCTTTTAACAGCGTTTACCTCGTTTTATCGTGTTGTTTTAAAGTCTTTTATGTGAACCTTGTAAATAAACCAAATCTATTTAAACCAATCTTCTTTTATGTCTCATTCTTTTAACCACTAGTCATCTCTCACAGTTAAATCTGACCCCATTTTAGTCTTGTAACTCGGCTGATAAGGCCGATTGTTACACTTGGATGGGAGACCGCCTGGGATTACCAGGTGCTGTAAGCTTTTGCCTTTTCTTCACTATTTATATAATATGCTGGCTTTTACGGAGGCTGATCTTTAAATAGCCCACTTTTTGGAGCAGCCCTCGCTTACGGCCATACTGCGCTGAGAGCGCCCTATCTCGTCTGATCTCGGAAGCTAAGCAGCGTCGGGCCTGCTTAGTACTTGGATGGGAGACCGCCTGGGAATACCAGGTGCTGTAAGCTTTTGCCTTTTCTTCACTATTTATATAATATGCTGGCTTTTAGAAAGACGTGTTTTACCGCTCTATTTATTACAATCATTTAAATGTATTATAGAGTTTTAAGTGTTTTACATGTTTTTTAGGCCATTTTATTACTCTTAACATTTTAAGTGAGTGTGTGTCTATAAAAAATGGATGGTTGGCCTGCCATGTGACTAGACACATGACAGGAAGCAGGAAGTACAACTGTATAAGAGAGCAGCATGACAAACAAAGGACAGTCACCAAACTGTTGGATTGAGGAGTTGCTAATTTTAGAGCTCACCTTTCCATTCACCACCTGCAAACTTTGGATTACACTTTCTGTGGATTGTATATACACCGGTGGACACTCACATTGGACTTATCAACACACTGGGATTCTTGGACTGTTTTTAGGGTATGGACAAATGAACTGTATTCTTTTAACAGCGTTTACCTCGTTTTATCGTGTTGTTTTAAAGTCTTTTATGTGAACCTTGTAAATAAACCAAATCTATTTAAACCAATCTTCTTTTATGTCTCATTCTTTTAACCACTAGTCATCTCTCACAGTTAAATCTGATCCCATTTTAGTCTTGTAACTCGGCTGATAAGGCCGATTGTTACACTTGGATGGGAGACCGCCTGGGAATACCAGGTGCTGTAAGCTTTTGCCTTTTCTTCACTATTTATATAATATGCTGGCTTTTACGGAGGCTGATCTTTAAATAGCCCACTTTTTGGAGCAGCCCTCGCTTACGGCCATACCGCGCTGAGAGCGCCCGATCTCGTCTGATCTCGGAAGCTAAGCAGCGTCGGGCCTGCTTAGTACTTGGATGGGAGACCGCCTGGGAATACCAGGTGCTGTAAGCTTTTGCCTTTTCTTCACTATTTATATAATATGCTGGCTTTTACGGAGGCTGATCTTTAAATAGCCCACTTTTTGGAGCAGCCCTCGCTTACGGCCATACCGCGCTGAGAGCGCCCGATCTCGTCTGATCTCGGAAGCTAAGCAGCGTCGGGCCTGCTTAGTACTTGGATGGGAGACCGCCTGGGAATACCAGGTGCTGTAAGCTTTTGCCTTTTCTTCACTATTTATATAATATGCTGGCTTTTAGAAAGACGTGTTTTACCGCTCTATTTATTACAATCATTTAAATGTATTATAGAGTTTTAAGTGTTTTACATGTTTTTTAGGCCATTTTATTACTCTTAACATTTTAAGTGAGTGTGTGTCTTTAAAAAATGGATGGTTGGCCTGCCATGTGACTAGACACATGACAGGAAGCAGGAAGTACAACTGTATAAGAGAGCAGCATGACAAACAAAGGACAGTCACCAAACTGTTGGATTGAGGAGTTGCTAATTTTAGAGCTCACCTTTCCATTCACCACCTGCAAACTTTGGATTACACTTTCTGTGGATTGTATATACACCGGTGGACACTCACATTGGACTTATCAACACACTGGGATTCTTGGACTGTTTTTAGGGTATGGACAAATGAACTGTATTCTTTTAACAGCGTTTACCTCGTTTTATCGTGTTGTTTTAAAGTCTTTTATGTGAACCTTGTAAATAAACCAAATCTATTTAAACCAATCTTCTTTTATGTCTCATTCTTTTAACCACTAGTCATCTCTCACAGTTAAATCTGACCCCATTTTAGTCTTGTAACTCGGCTGATAAGGCCGATTGTTACACTTGGATGGGAGACCGCCTGGGATTACCAGGTGCTGTAAGCTTTTGCCTTTTCTTCACTATTTATATAATATGCTGGCTTTTACGGAGGCTGATCTTTAAATAGCCCACTTTTTGGAGCAGCCCTCGCTTACGGCCATACCGCGCTGAGAGCGCCCGATCTCGTCTGATCTCGGAAGCTAAGCAGCGTCGGGCCTGCTTAGTACTTGGATGGGAGACCGCCTGGGAATACCAGGTGCTGTAAGCTTTTGCCTTTTCTTCACTATTTATATAATATGCTGGCTTTTAGAAAGACGTGTTTTACCGCTCTATTTATTACAATCATTTAAATGTATTATAGAGTTTTAAGTGTTTTACATGTTTTTTAGGCCATTTTATTACTCTTAACATTTTAAGTGAGTGTGTGTCTTTAAAAAATGGATGGTTGGCCTGCCATGTGACTAGACACATGACAGGAAGCAGGAAGTACAACTGTATAAGAGAGCAGCATGACAAACAAAGGACAGTCACCAAACTGTTGGATTGAGGAGTTGCTAATTTTAGAGCTCACCTTTCCATTCACCACCTGCAAACTTTGGATTACACTTTCTGTGGATTGTATATACACCGGTGGACACTCACATTGGACTTATCAACACACTGGGATTCTTGGACTGTTTTTAGGGTATGGACAAATGAACTGTATTCTTTTAACAGCGTTTACCTCGTTTTATCGTGTTGTTTTAAAGTCTTTTATGTGAACCTTGTAAATAAACCAAATCTATTTAAACCAATCTTCTTTTATGTCTCATTCTTTTAACCACTAGTCATCTCTCACAGTTAAATCTGATCCCATTTTAGTCTTGTAACTCGACTGATAAGGCCGATTGTTACACTTGGATGGGAGACCGCCTGGGAATACCAGGTGCTGTAAGCTTTTGCCTTTTCTTCACTATTTATATAATATGCTGGCTTTTACGGAGGCTGATCTTTAAATAGCCCACTTTTTGGAGCAGCCCTCGCTTACGGCCATACCGCGCTGAGAGCGCCCGATCTCGTCTGATCTCGGAAGCTAAGCAGCGTCGGGCCTGCTTAGTACTTGGATGGGAGACCGCCTGGGAATACCAGGTGCTGTAAGCTTTTGCCTTTTCTTCACTATTTATATAATATGCTGGCTTTTACGGAGGCTGATCTTTAAATAGCCCACTTTTTGGAGCAGCCCTCGCTTACGGCCATACCGCGCTGAGAGCGCCCGATCTCGTCTGATCTCGGAAGCTAAGCAGCGTCGGGCCTGCTTAGTACTTGGATGGGAGACCGCCTGGGAATACCAGGTGCTGTAAGCTTTTGCCTTTTCTTCACTATTTATATAATATGCTGGCTTTTAGAAAGACGTGTTTTACCGCTCTATTTATTACAATCATTTAAATGTATTATAGAGTTTTAAGTGTTTTACATGTTTTTTAGGCCATTTTATTACTCTTAACATTTTAAGTGAGTGTGTGTCTTTAAAAAATGGATGGTTGGCCTGCCATGTGACTAGACACATGACAGGAAGCAGGAAGTACAACTGTATAAGAGAGCAGCATGACAAACAAAGGACAGTCACCAAACTGTTGGATTGAGGAGTTGCTAATTTTAGAGCTCACCTTTCCATTCACCACCTGCAAACTTTGGATTACACTTTCTGTGGATTGTATATACACCGGTGGACACTCACATTGGACTTATCAACACACTGGGATTCTTGGACTGTTTTTAGGGTATGGACAAATGAACTGTATTCTTTTAACAGCGTTTACCTCGTTTTATCGTGTTGTTTTAAAGTCTTTTATGTGAACCTTGTAAATAAACCAAATCTATTTAAACCAATCTTCTTTTATGTCTCATTCTTTTAACCACTAGTCATCTCTCACAGTTAAATCTGACCCCATTTTAGTCTTGTAACTCGGCTGATAAGGCCGATTGTTACACTTGGATGGGAGACCGCCTGGGATTACCAGGTGCTGTAAGCTTTTGCCTTTTCTTCACTATTTATATAATATGCTGGCTTTTACGGAGGCTGATCTTTAAATAGCCCACTTTTTGGAGCAGCCCTCGCTTACGGCCATACCGCGCTGAGAGCGCCCTATCTCGTCTGATCTCGGAAGCTAAGCAGCGTCGGGCCTGCTTAGTACTTGGATGGGAGACCGCCTGGGAATACCAGGTGCTGTAAGCTTTTGCCTTTTCTTCACTATTTATATAATATGCTGGCTTTTAGAAAGACGTGTTTTACCGCTCTATTTATTACAATCATTTAAATGTATTATAGAGTTTTAAGTGTTTTACATGTTTTTTAGGCCATTTTATTACTCTTAACATTTTAAGTGAGTGTGTGTCTATAAAAAATGGATGGTTGGCCTGCCATGTGACTAGACACATGACAGGAAGCAGGAAGTACAACTGTATAAGAGAGCAGCATGACAAACAAAGGACAGTCACCAAACTGTTGGATTGAGGAGTTGCTAATTTTAGAGCTCACCTTTCCATTCACCACCTGCAAACTTTGGATTACACTTTCTGTGGATTGTATATACACCGGTGGACACTCACATTGGACTTATCAACACACTGGGATTCTTGGACTGTTTTTAGGGTATGGACAAATGAACTGTATTCTTTTAACAGCGTTTACCTCGTTTTATCGTGTTGTTTTAAAGTCTTTTATGTGAACCTTGTAAATAAACCAAATCTATTTAAACCAATCTTCTTTTATGTCTCATTCTTTTAACCACTAGTCATCTCTCACAGTTAAATCTGATCCCATTTTAGTCTTGTAACTCGGCTGATAAGGCCGATTGTTACACTTGGATGGGAGACCGCCTGGGAATACCAGGTGCTGTAAGCTTTTGCCTTTTCTTCACTATTTATATAATATGCTGGCTTTTACGGAGGCTGATCTTTAAATAGCCCACTTTTTGGAGCAGCCCTCGCTTACGGCCATACCGCGCTGAGAGCGCCCGATCTCGTCTGATCTCGGAAGCTAAGCAGCGTCGGGCCTGCTTAGTACTTGGATGGGAGACCGCCTGGGAATACCAGGTGCTGTAAGCTTTTGCCTTTTCTTCACTATTTATATAATATGCTGGCTTTTACGGAGGCTGATCTTTAAATAGCCCACTTTTTGGAGCAGCCCTCGCTTACGGCCATACCGCGCTGAGAGCGCCCGATCTCGTCTGATCTCGGAAGCTAAGCAGCGTCGGGCCTGCTTAGTACTTGGATGGGAGACCGCCTGGGAATACCAGGTGCTGTAAGCTTTTGCCTTTTCTTCACTATTTATATAATATGCTGGCTTTTAGAAAGACGTGTTTTACCGCTCTATTTATTACAATCATTTAAATGTATTATAGAGTTTTAAGTGTTTTACATGTTTTTTAGGCCATTTTATTACTCTTAACATTTTAAGTGAGTGTGTGTCTTTAAAAAATGGATGGTTGGCCTGCCATGTGACTAGACACATGACAGGAAGCAGGAAGTACAACTGTATAAGAGAGCAGCATGACAAACAAAGGACAGTCACCAAACTGTTGGATTGAGGAGTTGCTAATTTTAGAGCTCACCTTTCCATTCACCACCTGCAAACTTTGGATTACACTTTCTGTGGATTGTATATACACCGGTGGACACTCACATTGGACTTATCAACACACTGGGATTCTTGGACTGTTTTTAGGGTATGGACAAATGAACTGTATTCTTTTAACAGCGTTTACCTCGTTTTATCGTGTTGTTTTAAAGTCTTTTATGTGAACCTTGTAAATAAACCAAATCTATTTAAACCAATCTTCTTTTATGTCTCATTCTTTTAACCACTAGTCATCTCTCACAGTTAAATCTGACCCCATTTTAGTCTTGTAACTCGGCTGATAAGGCCGATTGTTACACTTGGATGGGAGACCGCCTGGGATTACCAGGTGCTGTAAGCTTTTGCCTTTTCTTCACTATTTATATAATATGCTGGCTTTTACGGAGGCTGATCTTTAAATAGCCCACTTTTTGGAGCAGCCCTCGCTTACGGCCATACCGCGCTGAGAGCGCCCGATCTCGTCTGATCTCGGAAGCTAAGCAGCGTCGGGCCTGCTTAGTACTTGGATGGGAGACCGCCTGGGAATACCAGGTGCTGTAAGCTTTTGCCTTTTCTTCACTATTTATATAATATGCTGGCTTTTAGAAAGACGTGTTTTACCGCTCTATTTATTACAATCATTTAAATGTATTATAGAGTTTTAAGTGTTTTACATGTTTTTTAGGCCATTTTATTACTCTTAACATTTTAAGTGAGTGTGTGTCTTTAAAAAATGGATGGTTGGCCTGCCATGTGACTAGACACATGACAGGAAGCAGGAAGTACAACTGTATAAGAGAGCAGCATGACAAACAAAGGACAGTCACCAAACTGTTGGATTGAGGAGTTGCTAATTTTAGAGCTCACCTTTCCATTCACCACCTGCAAACTTTGGATTACACTTTCTGTGGATTGTATATACACCGGTGGACACTCACATTGGACTTATCAACACACTGGGATTCTTGGACTGTTTTTAGGGTATGGACAAATGAACTGTATTCTTTTAACAGCGTTTACCTCGTTTTATCGTGTTGTTTTAAAGTCTTTTATGTGAACCTTGTAAATAAACCAAATCTATTTAAACCAATCTTCTTTTATGTCTCATTCTTTTAACCACTAGTCATCTCTCACAGTTAAATCTGATCCCATTTTAGTCTTGTAACTCGACTGATAAGGCCGATTGTTACACTTGGATGGGAGACCGCCTGGGAATACCAGGTGCTGTAAGCTTTTGCCTTTTCTTCACTATTTATATAATATGCTGGCTTTTACGGAGGCTGATCTTTAAATAGCCCACTTTTTGGAGCAGCCCTCGCTTACGGCCATACCGCGCTGAGAGCGCCCGATCTCGTCTGATCTCGGAAGCTAAGCAGCGTCGGGCCTGCTTAGTACTTGGATGGGAGACCGCCTGGGAATACCAGGTGCTGTAAGCTTTTGCCTTTTCTTCACTATTTATATAATATGCTGGCTTTTACGGAGGCTGATCTTTAAATAGCCCACTTTTTGGAGCAGCCCTCGCTTACGGCCATACCGCGCTGAGAGCGCCCGATCTCGTCTGATCTCGGAAGCTAAGCAGCGTCGGGCCTGCTTAGTACTTGGATGGGAGACCGCCTGGGAATACCAGGTGCTGTAAGCTTTTGCCTTTTCTTCACTATTTATATAATATGCTGGCTTTTAGAAAGACGTGTTTTACCGCTCTATTTATTACAATCATTTAAATGTATTATAGAGTTTTAAGTGTTTTACATGTTTTTTAGGCCATTTTATTACTCTTAACATTTTAAGTGAGTGTGTGTCTTTAAAAAATGGATGGTTGGCCTGCCATGTGACTAGACACATGACAGGAAGCAGGAAGTACAACTGTATAAGAGAGCAGCATGACAAACAAAGGACAGTCACCAAACTGTTGGATTGAGGAGTTGCTAATTTTAGAGCTCACCTTTCCATTCACCACCTGCAAACTTTGGATTACACTTTCTGTGGATTGTATATACACCGGTGGACACTCACATTGGACTTATCAACACACTGGGATTCTTGGACTGTTTTTAGGGTATGGACAAATGAACTGTATTCTTTTAACAGCGTTTACCTCGTTTTATCGTGTTGTTTTAAAGTCTTTTATGTGAACCTTGTAAATAAACCAAATCTATTTAAACCAATCTTCTTTTATGTCTCATTCTTTTAACCACTAGTCATCTCTCACAGTTAAATCTGACCCCATTTTAGTCTTGTAACTCGGCTGATAAGGCCGATTGTTACACTTGGATGGGAGACCGCCTGGGATTACCAGGTGCTGTAAGCTTTTGCCTTTTCTTCACTATTTATATAATATGCTGGCTTTTACGGAGGCTGATCTTTAAATAGCCCACTTTTTGGAGCAGCCCTCGCTTACGGCCATACCGCGCTGAGAGCGCCCGATCTCGTCTGATCTCGGAAGCTAAGCAGCGTCGGGCCTGCTTAGTACTTGGATGGGAGACCGCCTGGGAATACCAGGTGCTGTAAGCTTTTGCCTTTTCTTCACTATTTATATAATATGCTGGCTTTTAGAAAGACGTGTTTTACCGCTCTATTTATTACAATCATTTAAATGTATTATAGAGTTTTAAGTGTTTTACATGTTTTTTAGGCCATTTTATTACTCTTAACATTTTAAGTGAGTGTGCGTCTTTAAAAAATGGATGGTTGGCCTGCCATGTGACTAGACACATGACAGGAAGCAGGAAGTACAACTGTATAAGAGAGCAGCATGACAAACAAAGGACAGTCACCAAACTGTTGGATTGAGGAGTTGCTAATTTTAGAGCTCACCTTTCCATTCACCACCTGCAAACTTTGGATTACACTTTCTGTGGATTGTATATACACCGGTGGACACTCACATTGGACTTATCAACACACTGGGATTCTTGGACTGTTTTTAGGGTATGGACAAATGAACTGTATTCTTTTAACAGCGTTTACCTCGTTTTATCGTGTTGTTTTAAAGTCTTTTATGTGAACCTTGTAAATAAACCAAATCTATTTAAACCAATCTTCTTTTATGTCTCATTCTTTTAACCACTAGTCATCTCTCACAGTTAAATCTGACCCCATTTTAGTCTTGTAACTCGGCTGATAAGGCCGATTGTTACACTTGGATGGGAGACCGCCTGGGATTACCAGGTGCTGTAAGCTTTTGCCTTTTCTTCACTATTTATATAATATGCTGGCTTTTACGGAGGCTGATCTTTAAATAGCCCACTTTTTGGAGCAGCCCTCGCTTACGGCCATACCGCGCTGAGAGCGCCCGATCTCGTCTGATCTCGGAAGCTAAGCAGCGTCGGGCCTGCTTAGTACTTGGATGGGAGACCGCCTGGGAATACCAGGTGCTGTAAGCTTTTGCCTTTTCTTCACTATTTATATAATATGCTGGCTTTTAGAAAGACGTGTTTTACCGCTCTATTTATTACAATCATTTAAATGTATTATAGAGTTTTAAGTGTTTTACATGTTTTTTAGGCCATTTTATTACTCTTAACATTTTAAGTGAGTGTGCGTCTTTAAAAAATGGATGGTTGGCCTGCCATGTGACTAGACACATGACAGGAAGCAGGAAGTACAACTGTATAAGAGAGCAGCATGACAAACAAAGGACAGTCACCAAACTGTTGGATTGAGGAGTTGCTAATTTTAGAGCTCACCTTTCCATTCACCACCTGCAAACTTTGGATTACACTTTCTGTGGATTGTATATACACCGGTGGACACTCACATTGGACTTATCAACACACTGGGATTCTTGGACTGTTTTTAGGGTATGGACAAATGAACTGTATTCTTTTAACAGCGTTTACCTCGTTTTATCGTGTTGTTTTAAAGTCTTTTATGTGAACCTTGTAAATAAACCAAATCTATTTAAACCAATCTTCTTTTATGTCTCATTCTTTTAACCACTCGTCATCTCTCACAGTTAAATCTGACCCCATTTTAGTCTTGTAACTCGGCTGATAAGGCCGATTGTTACACTTGGATGGGAGACCGCCTGGGATTACCAGGTGCTGTAAGCTTTTGCCTTTTCTTCACTATTTATATAATATGCTGGCTTTCACGGAGGCTGATCTTTAAATAGCCCACTTTTTGGAGCAGCCCTCGCTTACGGCCATACCGCGCTGAGAGCGCCCGATCTCGTCTGATCTCGGAAGCTAAGCAGCGTCGGGCCTGCTTAGTACTTGGATGGGAGACCGCCTGGGAATACCAGGTGCTGTAAGCTTTTGCCTTTTCTTCACTATTTATATAATATGCTGGCTTTACGGAGGCTGATCTTTAAATAGCCCACTTTTTGGAGCAGCCCTCGCTTACGGCCATACCGCGCTGAGAGCGCCCGATCTCGTCTGATCTCGGAAGCTAAGCAGCGTCGGGCCTGCTTAGTACTTGGATGGGAGACCGCCTGGGAATACCAGGTGCTGTAAGCTTTTGCCTTTTCTTCACTATTTATATAATATGCTGGCTTTTAGAAAGACGTGTTTTACCGCTCTATTTATTACAATCATTTAAATGTATTATAGAGTTTTAAGTGTTTTACATGTTTTTTAGGCCATTTTATTACTCTTAACATTTTAAGTGAGTGTGTGTCTTTAAAAAATGGATGGTTGGCCTGCCATGTGACTAGACACATGACAGGAAGCAGGAAGTACAACTGTATAAGAGAGCAGCATGACAAACAAAGGACAGTCACCAAACTGTTGGATTGAGGAGTTGCTAATTTTAGAGCTCACCTTTCCATTCACCACCTGCAAACTTTGGATTACACTTTCTGTGGATTGTATATACACCGGTGGACACTCACATTGGACTTATCAACACACTGGGATTCTTGGACTGTTTTTAGGGTATGGACAAATGAACTGTATTCTTTTAACAGCGTTTACCTCGTTTTATCGTGTTGTTTTAAAGTCTTTTATGTGAACCTTGTAAATAAACCAAATCTATTTAAACCAATCTTCTTTTATGTCTCATTCTTTTAACCACTAGTCATCTCTCACAGTTAAATCTGACCCCATTTTAGTCTTGTAACTCGGCTGATAAGGCCGATTGTTACACTTGGATGGGAGACCGCCTGGGATTACCAGGTGCTGTAAGCTTTTGCCTTTTCTTCACTATTTATATAATATGCTGGCTTTTACGGAGGCTGATTTTTAAATAGCCCACTTTTTGGAGCAGCCCTCGCTTACGGCCATACTGCGCTGAGAGCGCCCTATCTCGTCTGATCTCGGAAGCTAAGCAGCGTCGGGCCTGCTTAGTACTTGGATGGGAGACCGCCTGGGAATACCAGGTGCTGTAAGCTTTTGCCTTTTCTTCACTATTTATATAATATGCTGGCTTTTAGAAAGACGTGTTTTACCGCTCTATTTATTACAATCATTTAAATGTATTATAGAGTTTTAAGTGTTTTACATGTTTTTTAGGCCATTTTATTACTCTTAACATTTTAAGTGAGTGTGTGTCTATAAAAAATGGATGGTTGGCCTGCCATGTGACTAGACACATGACAGGAAGCAGGAAGTACAACTGTATAAGAGAGCAGCATGACAAACAAAGGACAGTCACCAAACTGTTGGATTGAGGAGTTGCTAATTTTAGAGCTCACCTTTCCATTCACCACCTGCAAACTTTGGATTACACTTTCTGTGGATTGTATATACACCGGTGGACACTCACATTGGACTTATCAACACACTGGGATTCTTGGACTGTTTTTAGGGTATGGACAAATGAACTGTATTCTTTTAACAGCGTTTACCTCGTTTTATCGTGTTGTTTTAAAGTCTTTTATGTGAACCTTGTAAATAAACCAAATCTATTTAAACCAATCTTCTTTTATGTCTCATTCTTTTAACCACTAGTCATCTCTCACAGTTAAATCTGATCCCATTTTAGTCTTGTAACTCGGCTGATAAGGCCGATTGTTACACTTGGATGGGAGACCGCCTGGGAATACCAGGTGCTGTAAGCTTTTGCCTTTTCTTCACTATTTATATAATATGCTGGCTTTTACGGAGGCTGATCTTTAAATAGCCCACTTTTTGGAGCAGCCCTCGCTTACGGCCATACCGCGCTGAGAGCGCCCGATCTCGTCTGATCTCGGAAGCTAAGCAGCGTCGGGCCTGCTTAGTACTTGGATGGGAGACCGCCTGGGAATACCAGGTGCTGTAAGCTTTTGCCTTTTCTTCACTATTTATATAATATGCTGGCTTTTAGAAAGACGTGTTTTACCGCTCTATTTATTACAATCATTTAAATGTATTATAGAGTTTTAAGTGTTTTACATGTTTTTTAGGCCATTTTATTACTCTTAACATTTTAAGTGAGTGTGCGTCTTTAAAAAATGGATGGTTGGCCTGCCATGTGACTAGACACATGACAGGAAGCAGGAAGTACAACTGTATAAGAGAGCAGCATGACAAACAAAGGACAGTCACCAAACTGTTGGATTGAGGAGTTGCTAATTTTAGAGCTCACCTTTCCATTCACCACCTGCAAACTTTGGATTACACTTTCTGTGGATTGTATATACACCGGTGGACACTCACATTGGACTTATCAACACACTGGGATTCTTGGACTGTTTTTAGGGTATGGACAAATGAACTGTATTCTTTTAACAGCGTTTACCTCGTTTTATCGTGTTGTTTTAAAGTCTTTTATGTGAACCTTGTAAATAAACCAAATCTATTTAAACCAATCTTCTTTTATGTCTCATTCTTTTAACCACTAGTCATCTCTCACAGTTAAATCTGACCCCATTTTAGTCTTGTAACTCGGCTGATAAGGCCGATTGTTACACTTGGATGGGAGACCGCCTGGGATTACCAGGTGCTGTAAGCTTTTGCCTTTTCTTCACTATTTATATAATATGCTGGCTTTCACGGAGGCTGATCTTTAAATAGCCCACTTTTTGGAGCAGCCCTCGCTTACGGCCATACCGCGCTGAGAGCGCCCGATCTCGTCTGATCTCGGAAGCTAAGCAGCGTCGGGCCTGCTTAGTACTTGGATGGGAGACCGCCTGGGAATACCAGGTGCTGTAAGCTTTTGCCTTTTCTTCACTATTTATATAATATGCTGGCTTTACGGAGGCTGATCTTTAAATAGCCCACTTTTTGGAGCAGCCCTCGCTTACGGCCATACCGCGCTGAGAGCGCCCGATCTCGTCTGATCTCGGAAGCTAAGCAGCGTCGGGCCTGCTTAGTACTTGGATGGGAGACCGCCTGGGAATACCAGGTGCTGTAAGCTTTTGCCTTTTCTTCACTATTTATATAATATGCTGGCTTTTAGAAAGACGTGTTTTACCGCTCTATTTATTACAATCATTTAAATGTATTATAGAGTTTTAAGTGTTTTACATGTTTTTTAGGCCATTTTATTACTCTTAACATTTTAAGTGAGTGTGTGTCTTTAAAAAATGGATGGTTGGCCTGCCATGTGACTAGACACATGACAGGAAGCAGGAAGTACAACTGTATAAGAGAGCAGCATGACAAACAAAGGACAGTCACCAAACTGTTGGATTGAGGAGTTGCTAATTTTAGAGCTCACCTTTCCATTCACCACCTGCAAACTTTGGATTACACTTTCTGTGGATTGTATATACACCGGTGGACACTCACATTGGACTTATCAACACACTGGGATTCTTGGACTGTTTTTAGGGTATGGACAAATGAACTGTATTCTTTTAACAGCGTTTACCTCGTTTTATCGTGTTGTTTTAAAGTCTTTTATGTGAACCTTGTAAATAAACCAAATCTATTTAAACCAATCTTCTTTTATGTCTCATTCTTTTAACCACTAGTCATCTCTCACAGTTAAATCTGACCCCATTTTAGTCTTGTAACTCGGCTGATAAGGCCGATTGTTACACTTGGATGGGAGACCGCCTGGGATTACCAGGTGCTGTAAGCTTTTGCCTTTTCTTCACTATTTATATAATATGCTGGCTTTTACGGAGGCTGATCTTTAAATAGCCCACTTTTTGGAGCAGCCCTCGCTTACGGCCATACCGCGCTGAGAGCGCCCGATCTCGTCTGATCTCGGAAGCTAAGCAGCGTCGGGCCTGCTTAGTACTTGGATGGGAGACCGCCTGGGAATACCAGGTGCTGTAAGCTTTTGCCTTTTCTTCACTATTTATATAATATGCTGGCTTTTAGAAAGACGTGTTTTACCGCTCTATTTATTACAATCATTTAAATGTATTATAGAGTTTTAAGTGTTTTACATGTTTTTTAGGCCATTTTATTACTCTTAACATTTTAAGTGAGTGTGTGTCTTTAAAAAATGGATGGTTGGCCTGCCATGTGACTAGACACATGACAGGAAGCAGGAAGTACAACTGTATAAGAGAGCAGCATGACAAACAAAGGACAGTCACCAAACTGTTGGATTGAGGAGTTGCTAATTTTAGAGCTCACCTTTCCATTCACCACCTGCAAACTTTGGATTACACTTTCTGTGGATTGTATATACACCGGTGGACACTCACATTGGACTTATCAACACACTGGGATTCTTGGACTGTTTTTAGGGTATGGACAAATGAACTGTATTCTTTTAACAGCGTTTACCTCGTTTTATCGTGTTGTTTTAAAGTCTTTTATGTGAACCTTGTAAATAAACCAAATCTATTTAAACCAATCTTCTTTTATGTCTCATTCTTTTAACCACTAGTCATCTCTCACAGTTAAATCTGATCCCATTTTAGTCTTGTAACTCGACTGATAAGGCCGATTGTTACACTTGGATGGGAGACCGCCTGGGAATACCAGGTGCTGTAAGCTTTTGCCTTTTCTTCACTATTTATATAATATGCTGGCTTTTACGGAGGCTGATCTTTAAATAGCCCACTTTTTGGAGCAGCCCTCGCTTACGGCCATACCGCGCTGAGAGCGCCCGATCTCGTCTGATCTCGGAAGCTAAGCAGCGTCGGGCCTGCTTAGTACTTGGATGGGAGACCGCCTGGGAATACCAGGTGCTGTAAGCTTTTGCCTTTTCTTCACTATTTATATAATATGCTGGCTTTTACGGAGGCTGATCTTTAAATAGCCCACTTTTTGGAGCAGCCCTCGCTTACGGCCATACCGCGCTGAGAGCGCCCGATCTCGTCTGATCTCGGAAGCTAAGCAGCGTCGGGCCTGCTTAGTACTTGGATGGGAGACCGCCTGGGAATACCAGGTGCTGTAAGCTTTTGCCTTTTCTTCACTATTTATATAATATGCTGGCTTTTAGAAAGACGTGTTTTACCGCTCTATTTATTACAATCATTTAAATGTATTATAGAGTTTTAAGTGTTTTACATGTTTTTTAGGCCATTTTATTACTCTTAACATTTTAAGTGAGTGTGTGTCTTTAAAAAATGGATGGTTGGCCTGCCATGTGACTAGACACATGACAGGAAGCAGGAAGTACAACTGTATAAGAGAGCAGCATGACAAACAAAGGACAGTCACCAAACTGTTGGATTGAGGAGTTGCTAATTTTAGAGCTCACCTTTCCATTCACCACCTGCAAACTTTGGATTACACTTTCTGTGGATTGTATATACACCGGTGGACACTCACATTGGACTTATCAACACACTGGGATTCTTGGACTGTTTTTAGGGTATGGACAAATGAACTGTATTCTTTTAACAGCGTTTACCTCGTTTTATCGTGTTGTTTTAAAGTCTTTTATGTGAACCTTGTAAATAAACCAAATCTATTTAAACCAATCTTCTTTTATGTCTCATTCTTTTAACCACTAGTCATCTCTCACAGTTAAATCTGACCCCATTTTAGTCTTGTAACTCGGCTGATAAGGCCAATTGTTACACTTGGATGGGAGACCGCCTGGGATTACCAGGTGCTGTAAGCTTTTGCCTTTTCTTCACTATTTATATAATATGCTGGCTTTTACGGAGGCTGATCTTTAAATAGCCCACTTTTTGGAGCAGCCCTCGCTTACGGCCATACCCTGCTGAGAGCGCCCGATCTCGTCTGATCTCGGAAGCTAAGCAGCGTCGGGCCTGCTTAGTACTTGGATGGGAGACCGCCTGGGAATACCAGGTGCTGTAAGCTTTTGCCTTTTCTTCACTATTTATATAATATGCTGGCTTTTAGAAAGACGTGTTTTACCGCTCTATTTATTACAATCATTTAAATGTATTATAGAGTTTTAAGTGTTTTACATGTTTTTTAGGCCATTTTATTACTCTTAACATTTTAAGTGAGTGTGTGTCTTTAAAAAATGGATGGTTGGCCTGCCATGTGACTAGACACATGACAGGAAGCAGGAAGTACAACTGTATAAGAGAGCAGCATGACAAACAAAGGACAGTCACCAAACTGTTGGATTGAGGAGTTGCTAATTTTAGAGCTCACCTTTCCATTCACCACCTGCAAACTTTGGATTACACTTTCTGTGGATTGTATATACACCGGTGGACACTCACATTGGACTTATCAACACACTGGGATTCTTGGACTGTTTTTAGGGTATGGACAAATGAACTGTATTCTTTTAACAGCGTTTACCTCGTTTTATCGTGTTGTTTTAAAGTCTTTTATGTGAACCTTGTAAATAAACCAAATCTATTTAAACCAATCTTCTTTTATGTCTCATTCTTTTAACCACTAGTCATCTCTCACAGTTAAATCTGATCCCATTTTAGTCTTGTAACTCGACTGATAAGGCCGATTGTTACACTTGGATGGGAGACCGCCTGGGAATACCAGGTGCTGTAAGCTTTTGCCTTTTCTTCACTATTTATATAATATGCTGGCTTTTACGGAGGCTGATCTTTAAATAGCCCACTTTTTGGAGCAGCCCTCGCTTACGGCCATACCGCGCTGAGATCGCCCGATCTCGTCTGATCTCGGAAGCTAAGCAGCGTCGGGCCTGCTTAGTACTTGGATGGGAGACCGCCTGGGAATACCAGGTGCTGTAAGCTTTTGCCTTTTCTTCACTATTTATATAATATGCTGGCTTTTAGAAAGACGTGTTTTACCGCTCTATTTATTACAATCATTTAAATGTATTATAGAGTTTTAAGTGTTTTACATGTTTTTTAGGCCATTTTATTACTCTTAACATTTTAAGTGAGTGTGCGTCTTTAAAAAATGGATGGTTGGCCTGCCATGTGACTAGACACATGACAGGAAGCAGGAAGTACAACTGTATAAGAGAGCAGCATGACAAACAAAGGACAGTCACCAAACTGTTGGATTGAGGAGTTGCTAATTTTAGAGCTCACCTTTCCATTCACCACCTGCAAACTTTGGATTACACTTTCTGTGGATTGTATATACACCGGTGGACACTCACATTGGACTTATCAACACACTGGGATTCTTGGACTGTTTTTAGGGTATGGACAAATGAACTGTATTCTTTTAACAGCGTTTACCTCGTTTTATCGTGTTGTTTTAAAGTCTTTTATGTGAACCTTGTAAATAAACCAAATCTATTTAAACCAATCTTCTTTTATGTCTCATTCTTTTAACCACTAGTCATCTCTCACAGTTAAATCTGACCCCATTTTAGTCTTGTAACTCGGCTGATAAGGCCGATTGTTACACTTGGATGGGAGACCGCCTGGGATTACCAGGTGCTGTAAGCTTTTGCCTTTTCTTCACTATTTATATAATATGCTGGCTTTTACGGAGGCTGATCTTTAAATAGCCCACTTTTTGGAGCAGCCCTCGCTTACGGCCATACCGCGCTGAGAGCGCCCGATCTCGTCTGATCTCGGAAGCTAAGCAGCGTCGGGCCTGCTTAGTACTTGGATGGGAGACCGCCTGGGAATACCAGGTGCTGTAAGCTTTTGCCTTTTCTTCACTATTTATATAATATGCTGGCTTTTAGAAAGACGTGTTTTACCGCTCTATTTATTACAATCATTTAAATGTATTATAGAGTTTTAAGTGTTTTACATGTTTTTTAGGCCATTTTATTACTCTTAACATTTTAAGTGAGTGTGCGTCTTTAAAAAATGGATGGTTGGCCTGCCATGTGACTAGACACATGACAGGAAGCAGGAAGTACAACTGTATAAGAGAGCAGCATGACAAACAAAGGACAGTCACCAAACTGTTGGATTGAGGAGTTGCTAATTTTAGAGCTCACCTTTCCATTCACCACCTGCAAACTTTGGATTACACTTTCTGTGGATTGTATATACACCGGTGGACACTCACATTGGACTTATCAACACACTGGGATTCTTGGACTGTTTTTAGGGTATGGACAAATGAACTGTATTCTTTTAACAGCGTTTACCTCGTTTTATCGTGTTGTTTTAAAGTCTTTTATGTGAACCTTGTAAATAAACCAAATCTATTTAAACCAATCTTCTTTTATGTCTCATTCTTTTAACCACTAGTCATCTCTCACAGTTAAATCTGACCCCATTTTAGTCTTGTAACTCGGCTGATAAGGCCGATTGTTACACTTGGATGGGAGACCGCCTGGGATTACCAGGTGCTGTAAGCTTTTGCCTTTTCTTCACTATTTATATAATATGCTGGCTTTTACGGAGGCTGATCTTTAAATAGCCCACTTTTTGGAGCAGCCCTCGCTTACGGCCATACCGCGCTGAGAGCGCCCGATCTCGTCTGATCTCGGAAGCTAAGCAGCGTCGGGCCTGCTTAGTACTTGGATGGGAGACCGCCTGGGAATACCAGGTGCTGTAAGCTTTTGCCTTTTCTTCACTATTTATATAATATGCTGGCTTTTAGAAAGACGTGTTTTACCGCTCTATTTATTACAATCATTTAAATGTATTATAGAGTTTTAAGTGTTTTACATGTTTTTTAGGCCATTTTATTACTCTTAACATTTTAAGTGAGTGTGTGTCTTTAAAAAATGGATGGTTGGCCTGCCATGTGACTAGACACATGACAGGAAGCAGGAAGTACAACTGTATAAGAGAGCAGCATGACAAACAAAGGACAGTCACCAAACTGTTGGATTGAGGAGTTGCTAATTTTAGAGCTCACCTTTCCATTCACCACCTGCAAACTTTGGATTACACTTTCTGTGGATTGTATATACACCGGTGGACACTCACATTGGACTTATCAACACACTGGGATTCTTGGACTGTTTTTAGGGTATGGACAAATGAACTGTATTCTTTTAACAGCGTTTACCTCGTTTTATCGTGTTGTTTTAAAGTCTTTTATGTGAACCTTGTAAATAAACCAAATCTATTTAAACCAATCTTCTTTTATGTCTCATTCTTTTAACCACTAGTCATCTCTCACAGTTAAATCTGACCCCATTTTAGTCTTGTAACTCGGCTGATAAGGCCGATTGTTACACTTGGATGGGAGACCGCCTGGGATTACCAGGTGCTGTAAGCTTTTGCCTTTTCTTCACTATTTATATAATATGCTGGCTTTTACGGAGGCTGATCTTTAAATAGCCCACTTTTTGGAGCAGCCCTCGCTTACGGCCATACCGCGCTGAGAGCGCCCGATCTCGTCTGATCTCGGAAGCTAAGCAGCGTCGGGCCTGCTTAGTACTTGGATGGGAGACCGCCTGGGAATACCAGGTGCTGTAAGCTTTTGCCTTTTCTTCACTATTTATATAATATGCTGGCTTTTAGAAAGACGTGTTTTACCGCTCTATTTATTACAATCATTTAAATGTATTATAGAGTTTTAAGTGTTTTACATGTTTTTTAGGCCATTTTATTACTCTTAACATTTTAAGTGAGTGTGTGTCTTTAAAAAATGGATGGTTGGCCTGCCATGTGACTAGACACATGACAGGAAGCAGGAAGTACAACTGTATAAGAGAGCAGCATGACAAACAAAGGACAGTCACCAAACTGTTGGATTGAGGAGTTGCTAATTTTAGAGCTCACCTTTCCATTCACCACCTGCAAACTTTGGATTACACTTTCTGTGGATTGTATATACACCGGTGGACACTCACATTGGACTTATCAACACACTGGGATTCTTGGACTGTTTTTAGGGTATGGACAAATGAACTGTATTCTTTTAACAGCGTTTACCTCGTTTTATCGTGTTGTTTTAAAGTCTTTTATGTGAACCTTGTAAATAAACCAAATCTATTTAAACCAATCTTCTTTTATGTCTCATTCTTTTAACCACTAGTCATCTCTCACAGTTAAATCTGATCCCATTTTAGTCTTGTAACTCGACTGATAAGGCCGATTGTTACACTTGGATGGGAGACCGCCTGGGAATACCAGGTGCTGTAAGCTTTTGCCTTTTCTTCACTATTTATATAATATGCTGGCTTTTACGGAGGCTGATCTTTAAATAGCCCACTTTTTGGAGCAGCCCTCGCTTACGGCCATACCGCGCTGAGAGCGCCCGATCTCGTCTGATCTCGGAAGCTAAGCAGCGTCGGGCCTGCTTAGTACTTGGATGGGAGACCGCCTGGGAATACCAGGTGCTGTAAGCTTTTGCCTTTTCTTCACTATTTATATAATATGCTGGCTTTTACGGAGGCTGATCTTTAAATAGCCCACTTTTTGGAGCAGCCCTCGCTTACGGCCATACCGCGCTGAGAGCGCCCGATCTCGTCTGATCTCGGAAGCTAAGCAGCGTCGGGCCTGCTTAGTACTTGGATGGGAGACCGCCTGGGAATACCAGGTGCTGTAAGCTTTTGCCTTTTCTTCACTATTTATATAATATGCTGGCTTTTAGAAAGACGTGTTTTACCGCTCTATTTATTACAATCATTTAAATGTATTATAGAGTTTTAAGTGTTTTACATGTTTTTTAGGCCATTTTATTACTCTTAACATTTTAAGTGAGTGTGTGTCTTTAAAAAATGGATGGTTGGCCTGCCATGTGACTAGACACATGACAGGAAGCAGGAAGTACAACTGTATAAGAGAGCAGCATGACAAACAAAGGACAGTCACCAAACTGTTGGATTGAGGAGTTGCTAATTTTAGAGCTCACCTTTCCATTCACCACCTGCAAACTTTGGATTACACTTTCTGTGGATTGTATATACACCGGTGGACACTCACATTGGACTTATCAACACACTGGGATTCTTGGACTGTTTTTAGGGTATGGACAAATGAACTGTATTCTTTTAACAGCGTTTACCTCGTTTTATCGTGTTGTTTTAAAGTCTTTTATGTGAACCTTGTAAATAAACCAAATCTATTTAAACCAATCTTCTTTTATGTCTCATTCTTTTAACCACTAGTCATCTCTCACAGTTAAATCTGACCCCATTTTAGTCTTGTAACTCGGCTGATAAGGCCAATTGTTACACTTGGATGGGAGACCGCCTGGGATTACCAGGTGCTGTAAGCTTTTGCCTTTTCTTCACTATTTATATAATATGCTGGCTTTTACGGAGGCTGATCTTTAAATAGCCCACTTTTTGGAGCAGCCCTCGCTTACGGCCATACCCTGCTGAGAGCGCCCGATCTCGTCTGATCTCGGAAGCTAAGCAGCGTCGGGCCTGCTTAGTACTTGGATGGGAGACCGCCTGGGAATACCAGGTGCTGTAAGCTTTTGCCTTTTCTTCACTATTTATATAATATGCTGGCTTTTAGAAAGACGTGTTTTACCGCTCTATTTATTACAATCATTTAAATGTATTATAGAGTTTTAAGTGTTTTACATGTTTTTTAGGCCATTTTATTACTCTTAACATTTTAAGTGAGTGTGTGTCTTTAAAAAATGGATGGTTGGCCTGCCATGTGACTAGACACATGACAGGAAGCAGGAAGTACAACTGTATAAGAGAGCAGCATGACAAACAAAGGACAGTCACCAAACTGTTGGATTGAGGAGTTGCTAATTTTAGAGCTCACCTTTCCATTCACCACCTGCAAACTTTGGATTACACTTTCTGTGGATTGTATATACACCGGTGGACACTCACATTGGACTTATCAACACACTGGGATTCTTGGACTGTTTTTAGGGTATGGACAAATGAACTGTATTCTTTTAACAGCGTTTACCTCGTTTTATCGTGTTGTTTTAAAGTCTTTTATGTGAACCTTGTAAATAAACCAAATCTATTTAAACCAATCTTCTTTTATGTCTCATTCTTTTAACCACTAGTCATCTCTCACAGTTAAATCTGATCCCATTTTAGTCTTGTAACTCGACTGATAAGGCCGATTGTTACACTTGGATGGGAGACCGCCTGGGAATACCAGGTGCTGTAAGCTTTTGCCTTTTCTTCACTATTTATATAATATGCTGGCTTTTACGGAGGCTGATCTTTAAATAGCCCACTTTTTGGAGCAGCCCTCGCTTACGGCCATACCGCGCTGAGATCGCCCGATCTCGTCTGATCTCGGAAGCTAAGCAGCGTCGGGCCTGCTTAGTACTTGGATGGGAGACCGCCTGGGAATACCAGGTGCTGTAAGCTTTTGCCTTTTCTTCACTATTTATATAATATGCTGGCTTTTACGGAGGCTGATCTTTAAATAGCCCACTTTTTGGAGCAGCCCTCGCTTACGGCCATACCGCGCTGAGAGCGCCCGATCTCGTCTGATCTCGGAAGCTAAGCAGCGTCGGGCCTGCTTAGTACTTGGATGGGAGACCGCCTGGGAATACCAGGTGCTGTAAGCTTTTGCCTTTTCTTCACTATTTATATAATATGCTGGCTTTTAGAAAGACGTGTTTTACCGCTCTATTTATTACAATCATTTAAATGTATTATAGAGTTTTAAGTGTTTTACATGTTTTTTAGGCCATTTTATTACTCTTAACATTTTAAGTGAGTGTGTGTCTTTAAAAAATGGATGGTTGGCCTGCCATGTGACTAGACACATGACAGGAAGCAGGAAGTACAACTGTATAAGAGAGCAGCATGACAAACAAAGGACAGTCACCAAACTGTTGGATTGAGGAGTTGCTAATTTTAGAGCTCACCTTTCCATTCACCACCTGCAAACTTTGGATTACACTTTCTGTGGATTGTATATACACCGGTGGACACTCACATTGGACTTATCAACACACTGGGATTCTTGGACTGTTTTTAGGGTATGGACAAATGAACTGTATTCTTTTAACAGCGTTTACCTCGTTTTATCGTGTTGTTTTAAAGTCTTTTATGTGAACCTTGTAAATAAACCAAATCTATTTAAACCAATCTTCTTTTATGTCTCATTCTTTTAACCACTAGTCATCTCTCACAGTTAAATCTGACCCCATTTTAGTCTTGTAACTCGGCTGATAAGGCCGATTGTTACACTTGGATGGGAGACCGCCTGGGATTACCAGGTGCTGTAAGCTTTTGCCTTTTCTTCACTATTTATATAATATGCTGGCTTTTACGGAGGCTGATCTTTAAATAGCCCACTTTTTGGAGCAGCCCTCGCTTACGGCCATACCGCGCTGAGAGCGCCCGATCTCGTCTGATCTCGGAAGCTAAGCAGCGTCGGGCCTGCTTAGTACTTGGATGGGAGACCGCCTGGGAATACCAGGTGCTGTAAGCTTTTGCCTTTTCTTCACTATTTATATAATATGCTGGCTTTTAGAAAGACGTGTTTTACCGCTCTATTTATTACAATCATTTAAATGTATTATAGAGTTTTAAGTGTTTTACATGTTTTTTAGGCCATTTTATTACTCTTAACATTTTAAGTGAGTGTGCGTCTTTAAAAAATGGATGGTTGGCCTGCCATGTGACTAGACACATGACAGGAAGCAGGAAGTACAACTGTATAAGAGAGCAGCATGACAAACAAAGGACAGTCACCAAACTGTTGGATTGAGGAGTTGCTAATTTTAGAGCTCACCTTTCCATTCACCACCTGCAAACTTTGGATTACACTTTCTGTGGATTGTATATACACCGGTGGACACTCACATTGGACTTATCAACACACTGGGATTCTTGGACTGTTTTTAGGGTATGGACAAATGAACTGTATTCTTTTAACAGCGTTTACCTCGTTTTATCGTGTTGTTTTAAAGTCTTTTATGTGAACCTTGTAAATAAACCAAATCTATTTAAACCAATCTTCTTTTATGTCTCATTCTTTTAACCACTCGTCATCTCTCACAGTTAAATCTGACCCCATTTTAGTCTTGTAACTCGGCTGATAAGGCCGATTGTTACACTTGGATGGGAGACCGCCTGGGATTACCAGGTGCTGTAAGCTTTTGCCTTTTCTTCACTATTTATATAATATGCTGGCTTTCACGGAGGCTGATCTTTAAATAGCCCACTTTTTGGAGCAGCCCTCGCTTACGGCCATACCGCGCTGAGAGCGCCCGATCTCGTCTGATCTCGGAAGCTAAGCAGCGTCGGGCCTGCTTAGTACTTGGATGGGAGACCGCCTGGGAATACCAGGTGCTGTAAGCTTTTGCCTTTTCTTCACTATTTATATAATATGCTGGCTTTACGGAGGCTGATCTTTAAATAGCCCACTTTTTGGAGCAGCCCTCGCTTACGGCCATACCGCGCTGAGAGCGCCCGATCTCGTCTGATCTCGGAAGCTAAGCAGCGTCGGGCCTGCTTAGTACTTGGATGGGAGACCGCCTGGGAATACCAGGTGCTGTAAGCTTTTGCCTTTTCTTCACTATTTATATAATATGCTGGCTTTTAGAAAGACGTGTTTTACCGCTCTATTTATTACAATCATTTAAATGTATTATAGAGTTTTAAGTGTTTTACATGTTTTTTAGGCCATTTTATTACTCTTAACATTTTAAGTGAGTGTGTGTCTATAAAAAATGGATGGTTGGCCTGCCATGTGACTAGACACATGACAGGAAGCAGGAAGTACAACTGTATAAGAGAGCAGCATGACAAACAAAGGACAGTCACCAAACTGTTGGATTGAGGAGTTGCTAATTTTAGAGCTCACCTTTCCATTCACCACCTGCAAACTTTGGATTACACTTTCTGTGGATTGTATATACACCGGTGGACACTCACATTGGACTTATCAACACACTGGGATTCTTGGACTGTTTTTAGGGTATGGACAAATGAACTGTATTCTTTTAACAGCGTTTACCTCGTTTTATCGTGTTGTTTTAAAGTCTTTTATGTGAACCTTGTAAATAAACCAAATCTATTTAAACCAATCTTCTTTTATGTCTCATTCTTTTAACCACTAGTCATCTCTCACAGTTAAATCTGATCCCATTTTAGTCTTGTAACTCGGCTGATAAGGCCGATTGTTACACTTGGATGGGAGACCGCCTGGGAATACCAGGTGCTGTAAGCTTTTGCCTTTTCTTCACTATTTATATAATATGCTGGCTTTTACGGAGGCTGATCTTTAAATAGCCCACTTTTTGGAGCAGCCCTCGCTTACGGCCATACCGCGCTGAGAGCGCCCGATCTCGTCTGATCTCGGAAGCTAAGCAGCGTCGGGCCTGCTTAGTACTTGGATGGGAGACCGCCTGGGAATACCAGGTGCTGTAAGCTTTTGCCTTTTCTTCACTATTTATATAATATGCTGGCTTTTAGAAAGACGTGTTTTACCGCTCTATTTATTACAATCATTTAAATGTATTATAGAGTTTTAAGTGTTTTACATGTTTTTTAGGCCATTTTATTACTCTTAACATTTTAAGTGAGTGTGCGTCTTTAAAAAATGGATGGTTGGCCTGCCATGTGACTAGACACATGACAGGAAGCAGGAAGTACAACTGTATAAGAGAGCAGCATGACAAACAAAGGACAGTCACCAAACTGTTGGATTGAGGAGTTGCTAATTTTAGAGCTCACCTTTCCATTCACCACCTGCAAACTTTGGATTACACTTTCTGTGGATTGTATATACACCGGTGGACACTCACATTGGACTTATCAACACACTGGGATTCTTGGACTGTTTTTAGGGTATGGACAAATGAACTGTATTCTTTTAACAGCGTTTACCTCGTTTTATCGTGTTGTTTTAAAGTCTTTTATGTGAACCTTGTAAATAAACCAAATCTATTTAAACCAATCTTCTTTTATGTCTCATTCTTTTAACCACTAGTCATCTCTCACAGTTAAATCTGACCCCATTTTAGTCTTGTAACTCGGCTGATAAGGCCGATTGTTACACTTGGATGGGAGACCGCCTGGGATTACCAGGTGCTGTAAGCTTTTGCCTTTTCTTCACTATTTATATAATATGCTGGCTTTCACGGAGGCTGATCTTTAAATAGCCCACTTTTTGGAGCAGCCCTCGCTTACGGCCATACCGCGCTGAGAGCGCCCGATCTCGTCTGATCTCGGAAGCTAAGCAGCGTCGGGCCTGCTTAGTACTTGGATGGGAGACCGCCTGGGAATACCAGGTGCTGTAAGCTTTTGCCTTTTCTTCACTATTTATATAATATGCTGGCTTTACGGAGGCTGATCTTTAAATAGCCCACTTTTTGGAGCAGCCCTCGCTTACGGCCATACCGCGCTGAGAGCGCCCGATCTCGTCTGATCTCGGAAGCTAAGCAGCGTCGGGCCTGCTTAGTACTTGGATGGGAGACCGCCTGGGAATACCAGGTGCTGTAAGCTTTTGCCTTTTCTTCACTATTTATATAATATGCTGGCTTTTAGAAAGACGTGTTTTACCGCTCTATTTATTACAATCATTTAAATGTATTATAGAGTTTTAAGTGTTTTACATGTTTTTTAGGCCATTTTATTACTCTTAACATTTTAAGTGAGTGTGTGTCTTTAAAAAATGGATGGTTGGCCTGCCATGTGACTAGACACATGACAGGAAGCAGGAAGTACAACTGTATAAGAGAGCAGCATGACAAACAAAGGACAGTCACCAAACTGTTGGATTGAGGAGTTGCTAATTTTAGAGCTCACCTTTCCATTCACCACCTGCAAACTTTGGATTACACTTTCTGTGGATTGTATATACACCGGTGGACACTCACATTGGACTTATCAACACACTGGGATTCTTGGACTGTTTTTAGGGTATGGACAAATGAACTGTATTCTTTTAACAGCGTTTACCTCGTTTTATCGTGTTGTTTTAAAGTCTTTTATGTGAACCTTGTAAATAAACCAAATCTATTTAAACCAATCTTCTTTTATGTCTCATTCTTTTAACCACTAGTCATCTCTCACAGTTAAATCTGACCCCATTTTAGTCTTGTAACTCGGCTGATAAGGCCGATTGTTACACTTGGATGGGAGACCGCCTGGGATTACCAGGTGCTGTAAGCTTTTGCCTTTTCTTCACTATTTATATAATATGCTGGCTTTTACGGAGGCTGATCTTTAAATAGCCCACTTTTTGGAGCAGCCCTCGCTTACGGCCATACCGCGCTGAGAGCGCCCGATCTCGTCTGATCTCGGAAGCTAAGCAGCGTCGGGCCTGCTTAGTACTTGGATGGGAGACCGCCTGGGAATACCAGGTGCTGTAAGCTTTTGCCTTTTCTTCACTATTTATATAATATGCTGGCTTTTAGAAAGACGTGTTTTACCGCTCTATTTATTACAATCATTTAAATGTATTATAGAGTTTTAAGTGTTTTACATGTTTTTTAGGCCATTTTATTACTCTTAACATTTTAAGTGAGTGTGTGTCTTTAAAAAATGGATGGTTGGCCTGCCATGTGACTAGACACATGACAGGAAGCAGGAAGTACAACTGTATAAGAGAGCAGCATGACAAACAAAGGACAGTCACCAAACTGTTGGATTGAGGAGTTGCTAATTTTAGAGCTCACCTTTCCATTCACCACCTGCAAACTTTGGATTACACTTTCTGTGGATTGTATATACACCGGTGGACACTCACATTGGACTTATCAACACACTGGGATTCTTGGACTGTTTTTAGGGTATGGACAAATGAACTGTATTCTTTTAACAGCGTTTACCTCGTTTTATCGTGTTGTTTTAAAGTCTTTTATGTGAACCTTGTAAATAAACCAAATCTATTTAAACCAATCTTCTTTTATGTCTCATTCTTTTAACCACTAGTCATCTCTCACAGTTAAATCTGATCCCATTTTAGTCTTGTAACTCGACTGATAAGGCCGATTGTTACACTTGGATGGGAGACCGCCTGGGAATACCAGGTGCTGTAAGCTTTTGCCTTTTCTTCACTATTTATATAATATGCTGGCTTTTACGGAGGCTGATCTTTAAATAGCCCACTTTTTGGAGCAGCCCTCGCTTACGGCCATACCGCGCTGAGAGCGCCCGATCTCGTCTGATCTCGGAAGCTAAGCAGCGTCGGGCCTGCTTAGTACTTGGATGGGAGACCGCCTGGGAATACCAGGTGCTGTAAGCTTTTGCCTTTTCTTCACTATTTATATAATATGCTGGCTTTTACGGAGGCTGATCTTTAAATAGCCCACTTTTTGGAGCAGCCCTCGCTTACGGCCATACCGCGCTGAGAGCGCCCGATCTCGTCTGATCTCGGAAGCTAAGCAGCGTCGGGCCTGCTTAGTACTTGGATGGGAGACCGCCTGGGAATACCAGGTGCTGTAAGCTTTTGCCTTTTCTTCACTATTTATATAATATGCTGGCTTTTAGAAAGACGTGTTTTACCGCTCTATTTATTACAATCATTTAAATGTATTATAGAGTTTTAAGTGTTTTACATGTTTTTTAGGCCATTTTATTACTCTTAACATTTTAAGTGAGTGTGTGTCTTTAAAAAATGGATGGTTGGCCTGCCATGTGACTAGACACATGACAGGAAGCAGGAAGTACAACTGTATAAGAGAGCAGCATGACAAACAAAGGACAGTCACCAAACTGTTGGATTGAGGAGTTGCTAATTTTAGAGCTCACCTTTCCATTCACCACCTGCAAACTTTGGATTACACTTTCTGTGGATTGTATATACACCGGTGGACACTCACATTGGACTTATCAACACACTGGGATTCTTGGACTGTTTTTAGGGTATGGACAAATGAACTGTATTCTTTTAACAGCGTTTACCTCGTTTTATCGTGTTGTTTTAAAGTCTTTTATGTGAACCTTGTAAATAAACCAAATCTATTTAAACCAATCTTCTTTTATGTCTCATTCTTTTAACCACTAGTCATCTCTCACAGTTAAATCTGACCCCATTTTAGTCTTGTAACTCGGCTGATAAGGCCAATTGTTACACTTGGATGGGAGACCGCCTGGGATTACCAGGTGCTGTAAGCTTTTGCCTTTTCTTCACTATTTATATAATATGCTGGCTTTTACGGAGGCTGATCTTTAAATAGCCCACTTTTTGGAGCAGCCCTCGCTTACGGCCATACCCTGCTGAGAGCGCCCGATCTCGTCTGATCTCGGAAGCTAAGCAGCGTCGGGCCTGCTTAGTACTTGGATGGGAGACCGCCTGGGAATACCAGGTGCTGTAAGCTTTTGCCTTTTCTTCACTATTTATATAATATGCTGGCTTTTAGAAAGACGTGTTTTACCGCTCTATTTATTACAATCATTTAAATGTATTATAGAGTTTTAAGTGTTTTACATGTTTTTTAGGCCATTTTATTACTCTTAACATTTTAAGTGAGTGTGTGTCTTTAAAAAATGGATGGTTGGCCTGCCATGTGACTAGACACATGACAGGAAGCAGGAAGTACAACTGTATAAGAGAGCAGCATGACAAACAAAGGACAGTCACCAAACTGTTGGATTGAGGAGTTGCTAATTTTAGAGCTCACCTTTCCATTCACCACCTGCAAACTTTGGATTACACTTTCTGTGGATTGTATATACACCGGTGGACACTCACATTGGACTTATCAACACACTGGGATTCTTGGACTGTTTTTAGGGTATGGACAAATGAACTGTATTCTTTTAACAGCGTTTACCTCGTTTTATCGTGTTGTTTTAAAGTCTTTTATGTGAACCTTGTAAATAAACCAAATCTATTTAAACCAATCTTCTTTTATGTCTCATTCTTTTAACCACTAGTCATCTCTCACAGTTAAATCTGATCCCATTTTAGTCTTGTAACTCGACTGATAAGGCCGATTGTTACACTTGGATGGGAGACCGCCTGGGAATACCAGGTGCTGTAAGCTTTTGCCTTTTCTTCACTATTTATATAATATGCTGGCTTTTACGGAGGCTGATCTTTAAATAGCCCACTTTTTGGAGCAGCCCTCGCTTACGGCCATACCGCGCTGAGATCGCCCGATCTCGTCTGATCTCGGAAGCTAAGCAGCGTCGGGCCTGCTTAGTACTTGGATGGGAGACCGCCTGGGAATACCAGGTGCTGTAAGCTTTTGCCTTTTCTTCACTATTTATATAATATGCTGGCTTTTACGGAGGCTGATCTTTAAATAGCCCACTTTTTGGAGCAGCCCTCGCTTACGGCCATACCGCGCTGAGAGCGCCCGATCTCGTCTGATCTCGGAAGCTAAGCAGCGTCGGGCCTGCTTAGTACTTGGATGGGAGACCGCCTGGGAATACCAGGTGCTGTAAGCTTTTGCCTTTTCTTCACTATTTATATAATATGCTGGCTTTTAGAAAGACGTGTTTTACCGCTCTATTTATTACAATCATTTAAATGTATTATAGAGTTTTAAGTGTTTTACATGTTTTTTAGGCCATTTTATTACTCTTAACATTTTAAGTGAGTGTGTGTCTTTAAAAAATGGATGGTTGGCCTGCCATGTGACTAGACACATGACAGGAAGCAGGAAGTACAACTGTATAAGAGAGCAGCATGACAAACAAAGGACAGTCACCAAACTGTTGGATTGAGGAGTTGCTAATTTTAGAGCTCACCTTTCCATTCACCACCTGCAAACTTTGGATTACACTTTCTGTGGATTGTATATACACCGGTGGACACTCACATTGGACTTATCAACACACTGGGATTCTTGGACTGTTTTTAGGGTATGGACAAATGAACTGTATTCTTTTAACAGCGTTTACCTCGTTTTATCGTGTTGTTTTAAAGTCTTTTATGTGAACCTTGTAAATAAACCAAATCTATTTAAACCAATCTTCTTTTATGTCTCATTCTTTTAACCACTAGTCATCTCTCACAGTTAAATCTGACCCCATTTTAGTCTTGTAACTCGGCTGATAAGGCCGATTGTTACACTTGGATGGGAGACCGCCTGGGATTACCAGGTGCTGTAAGCTTTTGCCTTTTCTTCACTATTTATATAATATGCTGGCTTTTACGGAGGCTGATCTTTAAATAGCCCACTTTTTGGAGCAGCCCTCGCTTACGGCCATACCGCGCTGAGAGCGCCCGATCTCGTCTGATCTCGGAAGCTAAGCAGCGTCGGGCCTGCTTAGTACTTGGATGGGAGACCGCCTGGGAATACCAGGTGCTGTAAGCTTTTGCCTTTTCTTCACTATTTATATAATATGCTGGCTTTTAGAAAGACGTGTTTTACCGCTCTATTTATTACAATCATTTAAATGTATTATAGAGTTTTAAGTGTTTTACATGTTTTTTAGGCCATTTTATTACTCTTAACATTTTAAGTGAGTGTGCGTCTTTAAAAAATGGATGGTTGGCCTGCCATGTGACTAGACACATGACAGGAAGCAGGAAGTACAACTGTATAAGAGAGCAGCATGACAAACAAAGGACAGTCACCAAACTGTTGGATTGAGGAGTTGCTAATTTTAGAGCTCACCTTTCCATTCACCACCTGCAAACTTTGGATTACACTTTCTGTGGATTGTATATACACCGGTGGACACTCACATTGGACTTATCAACACACTGGGATTCTTGGACTGTTTTTAGGGTATGGACAAATGAACTGTATTCTTTTAACAGCGTTTACCTCGTTTTATCGTGTTGTTTTAAAGTCTTTTATGTGAACCTTGTAAATAAACCAAATCTATTTAAACCAATCTTCTTTTATGTCTCATTCTTTTAACCACTAGTCATCTCTCACAGTTAAATCTGACCCCATTTTAGTCTTGTAACTCGGCTGATAAGGCCGATTGTTACACTTGGATGGGAGACCGCCTGGGATTACCAGGTGCTGTAAGCTTTTGCCTTTTCTTCACTATTTATATAATATGCTGGCTTTTACGGAGGCTGATCTTTAAATAGCCCACTTTTTGGAGCAGCCCTCGCTTACGGCCATACCGCGCTGAGAGCGCCCGATCTCGTCTGATCTCGGAAGCTAAGCAGCGTCGGGCCTGCTTAGTACTTGGATGGGAGACCGCCTGGGAATACCAGGTGCTGTAAGCTTTTGCCTTTTCTTCACTATTTATATAATATGCTGGCTTTTAGAAAGACGTGTTTTACCGCTCTATTTATTACAATCATTTAAATGTATTATAGAGTTTTAAGTGTTTTACATGTTTTTTAGGCCATTTTATTACTCTTAACATTTTAAGTGAGTGTGCGTCTTTAAAAAATGGATGGTTGGCCTGCCATGTGACTAGACACATGACAGGAAGCAGGAAGTACAACTGTATAAGAGAGCAGCATGACAAACAAAGGACAGTCACCAAACTGTTGGATTGAGGAGTTGCTAATTTTAGAGCTCACCTTTCCATTCACCACCTGCAAACTTTGGATTACACTTTCTGTGGATTGTATATACACCGGTGGACACTCACATTGGACTTATCAACACACTGGGATTCTTGGACTGTTTTTAGGGTATGGACAAATGAACTGTATTCTTTTAACAGCGTTTACCTCGTTTTATCGTGTTGTTTTAAAGTCTTTTATGTGAACCTTGTAAATAAACCAAATCTATTTAAACCAATCTTCTTTTATGTCTCATTCTTTTAACCACTAGTCATCTCTCACAGTTAAATCTGACCCCATTTTAGTCTTGTAACTCGGCTGATAAGGCCGATTGTTACACTTGGATGGGAGACCGCCTGGGATTACCAGGTGCTGTAAGCTTTTGCCTTTTCTTCACTATTTATATAATATGCTGGCTTTCACGGAGGCTGATCTTTAAATAGCCCACTTTTTGGAGCAGCCCTCGCTTACGGCCATACCGCGCTGAGAGCGCCCGATCTCGTCTGATCTCGGAAGCTAAGCAGCGTCGGGCCTGCTTAGTACTTGGATGGGAGACCGCCTGGGAATACCAGGTGCTGTAAGCTTTTGCCTTTTCTTCACTATTTATATAATATGCTGGCTTTACGGAGGCTGATCTTTAAATAGCCCACTTTTTGGAGCAGCCCTCGCTTACGGCCATACCGCGCTGAGAGCGCCCGATCTCGTCTGATCTCGGAAGCTAAGCAGCGTCGGGCCTGCTTAGTACTTGGATGGGAGACCGCCTGGGAATACCAGGTGCTGTAAGCTTTTGCCTTTTCTTCACTATTTATATAATATGCTGGCTTTTAGAAAGACGTGTTTTACCGCTCTATTTATTACAATCATTTAAATGTATTATAGAGTTTTAAGTGTTTTACATGTTTTTTAGGCCATTTTATTACTCTTAACATTTTAAGTGAGTGTGTGTCTTTAAAAAATGGATGGTTGGCCTGCCATGTGACTAGACACATGACAGGAAGCAGGAAGTACAACTGTATAAGAGAGCAGCATGACAAACAAAGGACAGTCACCAAACTGTTGGATTGAGGAGTTGCTAATTTTAGAGCTCACCTTTCCATTCACCACCTGCAAACTTTGGATTACACTTTCTGTGGATTGTATATACACCGGTGGACACTCACATTGGACTTATCAACACACTGGGATTCTTGGACTGTTTTTAGGGTATGGACAAATGAACTGTATTCTTTTAACAGCGTTTACCTCGTTTTATCGTGTTGTTTTAAAGTCTTTTATGTGAACCTTGTAAATAAACCAAATCTATTTAAACCAATCTTCTTTTATGTCTCATTCTTTTAACCACTAGTCATCTCTCACAGTTAAATCTGACCCCATTTTAGTCTTGTAACTCGGCTGATAAGGCCGATTGTTACACTTGGATGGGAGACCGCCTGGGATTACCAGGTGCTGTAAGCTTTTGCCTTTTCTTCACTATTTATATAATATGCTGGCTTTTACGGAGGCTGATCTTTAAATAGCCCACTTTTTGGAGCAGCCCTCGCTTACGGCCATACCGCGCTGAGAGCGCCCGATCTCGTCTGATCTCGGAAGCTAAGCAGCGTCGGGCCTGCTTAGTACTTGGATGGGAGACCGCCTGGGAATACCAGGTGCTGTAAGCTTTTGCCTTTTCTTCACTATTTATATAATATGCTGGCTTTTAGAAAGACGTGTTTTACCGCTCTATTTATTACAATCATTTAAATGTATTATAGAGTTTTAAGTGTTTTACATGTTTTTTAGGCCATTTTATTACTCTTAACATTTTAAGTGAGTGTGTGTCTTTAAAAAATGGATGGTTGGCCTGCCATGTGACTAGACACATGACAGGAAGCAGGAAGTACAACTGTATAAGAGAGCAGCATGACAAACAAAGGACAGTCACCAAACTGTTGGATTGAGGAGTTGCTAATTTTAGAGCTCACCTTTCCATTCACCACCTGCAAACTTTGGATTACACTTTCTGTGGATTGTATATACACCGGTGGACACTCACATTGGACTTATCAACACACTGGGATTCTTGGACTGTTTTTAGGGTATGGACAAATGAACTGTATTCTTTTAACAGCGTTTACCTCGTTTTATCGTGTTGTTTTAAAGTCTTTTATGTGAACCTTGTAAATAAACCAAATCTATTTAAACCAATCTTCTTTTATGTCTCATTCTTTTAACCACTAGTCATCTCTCACAGTTAAATCTGATCCCATTTTAGTCTTGTAACTCGACTGATAAGGCCGATTGTTACACTTGGATGGGAGACCGCCTGGGAATACCAGGTGCTGTAAGCTTTTGCCTTTTCTTCACTATTTATATAATATGCTGGCTTTTACGGAGGCTGATCTTTAAATAGCCCACTTTTTGGAGCAGCCCTCGCTTACGGCCATACCGCGCTGAGAGCGCCCGATCTCGTCTGATCTCGGAAGCTAAGCAGCGTCGGGCCTGCTTAGTACTTGGATGGGAGACCGCCTGGGAATACCAGGTGCTGTAAGCTTTTGCCTTTTCTTCACTATTTATATAATATGCTGGCTTTTACGGAGGCTGATCTTTAAATAGCCCACTTTTTGGAGCAGCCCTCGCTTACGGCCATACCGCGCTGAGAGCGCCCGATCTCGTCTGATCTCGGAAGCTAAGCAGCGTCGGGCCTGCTTAGTACTTGGATGGGAGACCGCCTGGGAATACCAGGTGCTGTAAGCTTTTGCCTTTTCTTCACTATTTATATAATATGCTGGCTTTTAGAAAGACGTGTTTTACCGCTCTATTTATTACAATCATTTAAATGTATTATAGAGTTTTAAGTGTTTTACATGTTTTTTAGGCCATTTTATTACTCTTAACATTTTAAGTGAGTGTGTGTCTTTAAAAAATGGATGGTTGGCCTGCCATGTGACTAGACACATGACAGGAAGCAGGAAGTACAACTGTATAAGAGAGCAGCATGACAAACAAAGGACAGTCACCAAACTGTTGGATTGAGGAGTTGCTAATTTTAGAGCTCACCTTTCCATTCACCACCTGCAAACTTTGGATTACACTTTCTGTGGATTGTATATACACCGGTGGACACTCACATTGGACTTATCAACACACTGGGATTCTTGGACTGTTTTTAGGGTATGGACAAATGAACTGTATTCTTTTAACAGCGTTTACCTCGTTTTATCGTGTTGTTTTAAAGTCTTTTATGTGAACCTTGTAAATAAACCAAATCTATTTAAACCAATCTTCTTTTATGTCTCATTCTTTTAACCACTAGTCATCTCTCACAGTTAAATCTGACCCCATTTTAGTCTTGTAACTCGGCTGATAAGGCCAATTGTTACACTTGGATGGGAGACCGCCTGGGATTACCAGGTGCTGTAAGCTTTTGCCTTTTCTTCACTATTTATATAATATGCTGGCTTTTACGGAGGCTGATCTTTAAATAGCCCACTTTTTGGAGCAGCCCTCGCTTACGGCCATACCCTGCTGAGAGCGCCCGATCTCGTCTGATCTCGGAAGCTAAGCAGCGTCGGGCCTGCTTAGTACTTGGATGGGAGACCGCCTGGGAATACCAGGTGCTGTAAGCTTTTGCCTTTTCTTCACTATTTATATAATATGCTGGCTTTTAGAAAGACGTGTTTTACCGCTCTATTTATTACAATCATTTAAATGTATTATAGAGTTTTAAGTGTTTTACATGTTTTTTAGGCCATTTTATTACTCTTAACATTTTAAGTGAGTGTGTGTCTTTAAAAAATGGATGGTTGGCCTGCCATGTGACTAGACACATGACAGGAAGCAGGAAGTACAACTGTATAAGAGAGCAGCATGACAAACAAAGGACAGTCACCAAACTGTTGGATTGAGGAGTTGCTAATTTTAGAGCTCACCTTTCCATTCACCACCTGCAAACTTTGGATTACACTTTCTGTGGATTGTATATACACCGGTGGACACTCACATTGGACTTATCAACACACTGGGATTCTTGGACTGTTTTTAGGGTATGGACAAATGAACTGTATTCTTTTAACAGCGTTTACCTCGTTTTATCGTGTTGTTTTAAAGTCTTTTATGTGAACCTTGTAAATAAACCAAATCTATTTAAACCAATCTTCTTTTATGTCTCATTCTTTTAACCACTAGTCATCTCTCACAGTTAAATCTGATCCCATTTTAGTCTTGTAACTCGACTGATAAGGCCGATTGTTACACTTGGATGGGAGACCGCCTGGGAATACCAGGTGCTGTAAGCTTTTGCCTTTTCTTCACTATTTATATAATATGCTGGCTTTTACGGAGGCTGATCTTTAAATAGCCCACTTTTTGGAGCAGCCCTCGCTTACGGCCATACCGCGCTGAGATCGCCCGATCTCGTCTGATCTCGGAAGCTAAGCAGCGTCGGGCCTGCTTAGTACTTGGATGGGAGACCGCCTGGGAATACCAGGTGCTGTAAGCTTTTGCCTTTTCTTCACTATTTATATAATATGCTGGCTTTTACGGAGGCTGATCTTTAAATAGCCCACTTTTTGGAGCAGCCCTCGCTTACGGCCATACCGCGCTGAGAGCGCCCGATCTCGTCTGATCTCGGAAGCTAAGCAGCGTCGGGCCTGCTTAGTACTTGGATGGGAGACCGCCTGGGAATACCAGGTGCTGTAAGCTTTTGCCTTTTCTTCACTATTTATATAATATGCTGGCTTTTAGAAAGACGTGTTTTACCGCTCTATTTATTACAATCATTTAAATGTATTATAGAGTTTTAAGTGTTTTACATGTTTTTTAGGCCATTTTATTACTCTTAACATTTTAAGTGAGTGTGTGTCTTTAAAAAATGGATGGTTGGCCTGCCATGTGACTAGACACATGACAGGAAGCAGGAAGTACAACTGTATAAGAGAGCAGCATGACAAACAAAGGACAGTCACCAAACTGTTGGATTGAGGAGTTGCTAATTTTAGAGCTCACCTTTCCATTCACCACCTGCAAACTTTGGATTACACTTTCTGTGGATTGTATATACACCGGTGGACACTCACATTGGACTTATCAACACACTGGGATTCTTGGACTGTTTTTAGGGTATGGACAAATGAACTGTATTCTTTTAACAGCGTTTACCTCGTTTTATCGTGTTGTTTTAAAGTCTTTTATGTGAACCTTGTAAATAAACCAAATCTATTTAAACCAATCTTCTTTTATGTCTCATTCTTTTAACCACTAGTCATCTCTCACAGTTAAATCTGACCCCATTTTAGTCTTGTAACTCGGCTGATAAGGCCGATTGTTACACTTGGATGGGAGACCGCCTGGGATTACCAGGTGCTGTAAGCTTTTGCCTTTTCTTCACTATTTATATAATATGCTGGCTTTTACGGAGGCTGATCTTTAAATAGCCCACTTTTTGGAGCAGCCCTCGCTTACGGCCATACCGCGCTGAGAGCGCCCGATCTCGTCTGATCTCGGAAGCTAAGCAGCGTCGGGCCTGCTTAGTACTTGGATGGGAGACCGCCTGGGAATACCAGGTGCTGTAAGCTTTTGCCTTTTCTTCACTATTTATATAATATGCTGGCTTTTAGAAAGACGTGTTTTACCGCTCTATTTATTACAATCATTTAAATGTATTATAGAGTTTTAAGTGTTTTACATGTTTTTTAGGCCATTTTATTACTCTTAACATTTTAAGTGAGTGTGTGTCTTTAAAAAATGGATGGTTGGCCTGCCATGTGACTAGACACATGACAGGAAGCAGGAAGTACAACTGTATAAGAGAGCAGCATGACAAACAAAGGACAGTCACCAAACTGTTGGATTGAGGAGTTGCTAATTTTAGAGCTCACCTTTCCATTTACCACCTGCAAACTTTGGATTACACTTTCTGTGGATTGTATATACACCGGTGGACACTCACATTGGACTTATCAACACACTGGGATTCTTGGACTGTTTTTAGGGTATGGACAAATGAACTGTATTCTTTTAACAGCGTTTACCTCGTTTTATCGTGTTGTTTTAAAGTCTTTTATGTGAACCTTGTAAATAAACCAAATCTATTTAAACCAATCTTCTTTTATGTCTCATTCTTTTAACCACTAGTCATCTCTCACAGTTAAATCTGATCCCATTTTAGTCTTGTAACTCGACTGATAAGGCCGATTGTTACACTTGGATGGGAGACCGCCTGGGAATACCAGGTGCTGTAAGCTTTTGCCTTTTCTTCACTATTTATATAATATGCTGGCTTTTACGGAGGCTGATCTTTAAATAGCCCACTTTTTGGAGCAGCCCTCGCTTACGGCCATACCGCGCTGAGAGCGCCCGATCTCGTCTGATCTCGGAAGCTAAGCAGCGTCGGGCCTGCTTAGTACTTGGATGGGAGACCGCCTGGGAATACCAGGTGCTGTAAGCTTTTGCCTTTTCTTCACTATTTATATAATATGCTGGCTTTTACGGAGGCTGATCTTTAAATAGCCCACTTTTTGGAGCAGCCCTCGCTTACGGCCATACCGCGCTGAGAGCGCCCGATCTCGTCTGATCTCGGAAGCTAAGCAGCGTCGGGCCTGCTTAGTACTTGGATGGGAGACCGCCTGGGAATACCAGGTGCTGTAAGCTTTTGCCTTTTCTTCACTATTTATATAATATGCTGGCTTTTAGAAAGACGTGTTTTACCGCTCTATTTATTACAATCATTTAAATGTATTATAGAGTTTTAAGTGTTTTACATGTTTTTTAGGCCATTTTATTACTCTTAACATTTTAAGTGAGTGTGTGTCTTTAAAAAATGGATGGTTGGCCTGCCATGTGACTAGACACATGACAGGAAGCAGGAAGTACAACTGTATAAGAGAGCAGCATGACAAACAAAGGACAGTCACCAAACTGTTGGATTGAGGAGTTGCTAATTTTAGAGCTCACCTTTCCATTCACCACCTGCAAACTTTGGATTACACTTTCTGTGGATTGTATATACACCGGTGGACACTCACATTGGACTTATCAACACACTGGGATTCTTGGACTGTTTTTAGGGTATGGACAAATGAACTGTATTCTTTTAACAGCGTTTACCTCGTTTTATCGTGTTGTTTTAAAGTCTTTTATGTGAACCTTGTAAATAAACCAAATCTATTTAAACCAATCTTCTTTTATGTCTCATTCTTTTAACCACTAGTCATCTCTCACAGTTAAATCTGACCCCATTTTAGTCTTGTAACTCGGCTGATAAGGCCAATTGTTACACTTGGATGGGAGACCGCCTGGGATTACCAGGTGCTGTAAGCTTTTGCCTTTTCTTCACTATTTATATAATATGCTGGCTTTTACGGAGGCTGATCTTTAAATAGCCCACTTTTTGGAGCAGCCCTCGCTTACGGCCATACCCTGCTGAGAGCGCCCGATCTCGTCTGATCTCGGAAGCTAAGCAGCGTCGGGCCTGCTTAGTACTTGGATGGGAGACCGCCTGGGAATACCAGGTGCTGTAAGCTTTTGCCTTTTCTTCACTATTTATATAATATGCTGGCTTTTAGAAAGACGTGTTTTACCGCTCTATTTATTACAATCATTTAAATGTATTATAGAGTTTTAAGTGTTTTACATGTTTTTTAGGCCATTTTATTACTCTTAACATTTTAAGTGAGTGTGTGTCTTTAAAAAATGGATGGTTGGCCTGCCATGTGACTAGACACATGACAGGAAGCAGGAAGTACAACTGTATAAGAGAGCAGCATGACAAACAAAGGACAGTCACCAAACTGTTGGATTGAGGAGTTGCTAATTTTAGAGCTCACCTTTCCATTCACCACCTGCAAACTTTGGATTACACTTTCTGTGGATTGTATATACACCGGTGGACACTCACATTGGACTTATCAACACACTGGGATTCTTGGACTGTTTTTAGGGTATGGACAAATGAACTGTATTCTTTTAACAGCGTTTACCTCGTTTTATCGTGTTGTTTTAAAGTCTTTTATGTGAACCTTGTAAATAAACCAAATCTATTTAAACCAATCTTCTTTTATGTCTCATTCTTTTAACCACTAGTCATCTCTCACAGTTAAATCTGATCCCATTTTAGTCTTGTAACTCGACTGATAAGGCCGATTGTTACACTTGGATGGGAGACCGCCTGGGAATACCAGGTGCTGTAAGCTTTTGCCTTTTCTTCACTATTTATATAATATGCTGGCTTTTACGGAGGCTGATCTTTAAATAGCCCACTTTTTGGAGCAGCCCTCGCTTACGGCCATACCGCGCTGAGATCGCCCGATCTCGTCTGATCTCGGAAGCTAAGCAGCGTCGGGCCTGCTTAGTACTTGGATGGGAGACCGCCTGGGAATACCAGGTGCTGTAAGCTTTTGCCTTTTCTTCACTATTTATATAATATGCTGGCTTTTACGGAGGCTGATCTTTAAATAGCCCACTTTTTGGAGCAGCCCTCGCTTACGGCCATACCGCGCTGAGAGCGCCCGATCTCGTCTGATCTCGGAAGCTAAGCAGCGTCGGGCCTGCTTAGTACTTGGATGGGAGACCGCCTGGGAATACCAGGTGCTGTAAGCTTTTGCCTTTTCTTCACTATTTATATAATATGCTGGCTTTTAGAAAGACGTGTTTTACCGCTCTATTTATTACAATCATTTAAATGTATTATAGAGTTTTAAGTGTTTTACATGTTTTTTAGGCCATTTTATTACTCTTAACATTTTAAGTGAGTGTGTGTCTTTAAAAAATGGATGGTTGGCCTGCCATGTGACTAGACACATGACAGGAAGCAGGAAGTACAACTGTATAAGAGAGCAGCATGACAAACAAAGGACAGTCACCAAACTGTTGGATTGAGGAGTTGCTAATTTTAGAGCTCACCTTTCCATTCACCACCTGCAAACTTTGGATTACACTTTCTGTGGATTGTATATACACCGGTGGACACTCACATTGGACTTATCAACACACTGGGATTCTTGGACTGTTTTTAGGGTATGGACAAATGAACTGTATTCTTTTAACAGCGTTTACCTCGTTTTATCGTGTTGTTTTAAAGTCTTTTATGTGAACCTTGTAAATAAACCAAATCTATTTAAACCAATCTTCTTTTATGTCTCATTCTTTTAACCACTAGTCATCTCTCACAGTTAAATCTGACCCCATTTTAGTCTTGTAACTCGGCTGATAAGGCCGATTGTTACACTTGGATGGGAGACCGCCTGGGATTACCAGGTGCTGTAAGCTTTTGCCTTTTCTTCACTATTTATATAATATGCTGGCTTTTACGGAGGCTGATCTTTAAATAGCCCACTTTTTGGAGCAGCCCTCGCTTACGGCCATACCGCGCTGAGAGCGCCCGATCTCGTCTGATCTCGGAAGCTAAGCAGCGTCGGGCCTGCTTAGTACTTGGATGGGAGACCGCCTGGGAATACCAGGTGCTGTAAGCTTTTGCCTTTTCTTCACTATTTATATAATATGCTGGCTTTTAGAAAGACGTGTTTTACCGCTCTATTTATTACAATCATTTAAATGTATTATAGAGTTTTAAGTGTTTTACATGTTTTTTAGGCCATTTTATTACTCTTAACATTTTAAGTGAGTGTGCGTCTTTAAAAAATGGATGGTTGGCCTGCCATGTGACTAGACACATGACAGGAAGCAGGAAGTACAACTGTATAAGAGAGCAGCATGACAAACAAAGGACAGTCACCAAACTGTTGGATTGAGGAGTTGCTAATTTTAGAGCTCACCTTTCCATTCACCACCTGCAAACTTTGGATTACACTTTCTGTGGATTGTATATACACCGGTGGACACTCACATTGGACTTATCAACACACTGGGATTCTTGGACTGTTTTTAGGGTATGGACAAATGAACTGTATTCTTTTAACAGCGTTTACCTCGTTTTATCGTGTTGTTTTAAAGTCTTTTATGTGAACCTTGTAAATAAACCAAATCTATTTAAACCAATCTTCTTTTATGTCTCATTCTTTTAACCACTAGTCATCTCTCACAGTTAAATCTGACCCCATTTTAGTCTTGTAACTCGGCTGATAAGGCCGATTGTTACACTTGGATGGGAGACCGCCTGGGATTACCAGGTGCTGTAAGCTTTTGCCTTTTCTTCACTATTTATATAATATGCTGGCTTTTACGGAGGCTGATCTTTAAATAGCCCACTTTTTGGAGCAGCCCTCGCTTACGGCCATACCGCGCTGAGAGCGCCCGATCTCGTCTGATCTCGGAAGCTAAGCAGCGTCGGGCCTGCTTAGTACTTGGATGGGAGACCGCCTGGGAATACCAGGTGCTGTAAGCTTTTGCCTTTTCTTCACTATTTATATAATATGCTGGCTTTTAGAAAGACGTGTTTTACCGCTCTATTTATTACAATCATTTAAATGTATTATAGAGTTTTAAGTGTTTTACATGTTTTTTAGGCCATTTTATTACTCTTAACATTTTAAGTGAGTGTGCGTCTTTAAAAAATGGATGGTTGGCCTGCCATGTGACTAGACACATGACAGGAAGCAGGAAGTACAACTGTATAAGAGAGCAGCATGACAAACAAAGGACAGTCACCAAACTGTTGGATTGAGGAGTTGCTAATTTTAGAGCTCACCTTTCCATTCACCACCTGCAAACTTTGGATTACACTTTCTGTGGATTGTATATACACCGGTGGACACTCACATTGGACTTATCAACACACTGGGATTCTTGGACTGTTTTTAGGGTATGGACAAATGAACTGTATTCTTTTAACAGCGTTTACCTCGTTTTATCGTGTTGTTTTAAAGTCTTTTATGTGAACCTTGTAAATAAACCAAATCTATTTAAACCAATCTTCTTTTATGTCTCATTCTTTTAACCACTAGTCATCTCTCACAGTTAAATCTGACCCCATTTTAGTCTTGTAACTCGGCTGATAAGGCCGATTGTTACACTTGGATGGGAGACCGCCTGGGATTACCAGGTGCTGTAAGCTTTTGCCTTTTCTTCACTATTTATATAATATGCTGGCTTTCACGGAGGCTGATCTTTAAATAGCCCACTTTTTGGAGCAGCCCTCGCTTACGGCCATACCGCGCTGAGAGCGCCCGATCTCGTCTGATCTCGGAAGCTAAGCAGCGTCGGGCCTGCTTAGTACTTGGATGGGAGACCGCCTGGGAATACCAGGTGCTGTAAGCTTTTGCCTTTTCTTCACTATTTATATAATATGCTGGCTTTACGGAGGCTGATCTTTAAATAGCCCACTTTTTGGAGCAGCCCTCGCTTACGGCCATACCGCGCTGAGAGCGCCCGATCTCGTCTGATCTCGGAAGCTAAGCAGCGTCGGGCCTGCTTAGTACTTGGATGGGAGACCGCCTGGGAATACCAGGTGCTGTAAGCTTTTGCCTTTTCTTCACTATTTATATAATATGCTGGCTTTTAGAAAGACGTGTTTTACCGCTCTATTTATTACAATCATTTAAATGTATTATAGAGTTTTAAGTGTTTTACATGTTTTTTAGGCCATTTTATTACTCTTAACATTTTAAGTGAGTGTGTGTCTTTAAAAAATGGATGGTTGGCCTGCCATGTGACTAGACACATGACAGGAAGCAGGAAGTACAACTGTATAAGAGAGCAGCATGACAAACAAAGGACAGTCACCAAACTGTTGGATTGAGGAGTTGCTAATTTTAGAGCTCACCTTTCCATTCACCACCTGCAAACTTTGGATTACACTTTCTGTGGATTGTATATACACCGGTGGACACTCACATTGGACTTATCAACACACTGGGATTCTTGGACTGTTTTTAGGGTATGGACAAATGAACTGTATTCTTTTAACAGCGTTTACCTCGTTTTATCGTGTTGTTTTAAAGTCTTTTATGTGAACCTTGTAAATAAACCAAATCTATTTAAACCAATCTTCTTTTATGTCTCATTCTTTTAACCACTAGTCATCTCTCACAGTTAAATCTGACCCCATTTTAGTCTTGTAACTCGGCTGATAAGGCCGATTGTTACACTTGGATGGGAGACCGCCTGGGATTACCAGGTGCTGTAAGCTTTTGCCTTTTCTTCACTATTTATATAATATGCTGGCTTTTACGGAGGCTGATCTTTAAATAGCCCACTTTTTGGAGCAGCCCTCGCTTACGGCCATACCGCGCTGAGAGCGCCCTATCTCGTCTGATCTCGGAAGCTAAGCAGCGTCGGGCCTGCTTAGTACTTGGATGGGAGACCGCCTGGGAATACCAGGTGCTGTAAGCTTTTGCCTTTTCTTCACTATTTATATAATATGCTGGCTTTTAGAAAGACGTGTTTTACCGCTCTATTTATTACAATCATTTAAATGTATTATAGAGTTTTAAGTGTTTTACATGTTTTTTAGGCCATTTTATTACTCTTAACATTTTAAGTGAGTGTGTGTCTATAAAAAATGGATGGTTGGCCTGCCATGTGACTAGACACATGACAGGAAGCAGGAAGTACAACTGTATAAGAGAGCAGCATGACAAACAAAGGACAGTCACCAAACTGTTGGATTGAGGAGTTGCTAATTTTAGAGCTCACCTTTCCATTCACCACCTGCAAACTTTGGATTACACTTTCTGTGGATTGTATATACACCGGTGGACACTCACATTGGACTTATCAACACACTGGGATTCTTGGACTGTTTTTAGGGTATGGACAAATGAACTGTATTCTTTTAACAGCGTTTACCTCGTTTTATCGTGTTGTTTTAAAGTCTTTTATGTGAACCTTGTAAATAAACCAAATCTATTTAAACCAATCTTCTTTTATGTCTCATTCTTTTAACCACTAGTCATCTCTCACAGTTAAATCTGATCCCATTTTAGTCTTGTAACTCGGCTGATAAGGCCGATTGTTACACTTGGATGGGAGACCGCCTGGGAATACCAGGTGCTGTAAGCTTTTGCCTTTTCTTCACTATTTATATAATATGCTGGCTTTTACGGAGGCTGATCTTTAAATAGCCCACTTTTTGGAGCAGCCCTCGCTTACGGCCATACCGCGCTGAGAGCGCCCGATCTCGTCTGATCTCGGAAGCTAAGCAGCGTCGGGCCTGCTTAGTACTTGGATGGGAGACCGCCTGGGAATACCAGGTGCTGTAAGCTTTTGCCTTTTCTTCACTATTTATATAATATGCTGGCTTTTACGGAGGCTGATCTTTAAATAGCCCACTTTTTGGAGCAGCCCTCGCTTACGGCCATACCGCGCTGAGAGCGCCCGATCTCGTCTGATCTCGGAAGCTAAGCAGCGTCGGGCCTGCTTAGTACTTGGATGGGAGACCGCCTGGGAATACCAGGTGCTGTAAGCTTTTGCCTTTTCTTCACTATTTATATAATATGCTGGCTTTTAGAAAGACGTGTTTTACCGCTCTATTTATTACAATCATTTAAATGTATTATAGAGTTTTAAGTGTTTTACATGTTTTTTAGGCCATTTTATTACTCTTAACATTTTAAGTGAGTGTGTGTCTTTAAAAAATGGATGGTTGGCCTGCCATGTGACTAGACACATGACAGGAAGCAGGAAGTACAACTGTATAAGAGAGCAGCATGACAAACAAAGGACAGTCACCAAACTGTTGGATTGAGGAGTTGCTAATTTTAGAGCTCACCTTTCCATTCACCACCTGCAAACTTTGGATTACACTTTCTGTGGATTGTATATACACCGGTGGACACTCACATTGGACTTATCAACACACTGGGATTCTTGGACTGTTTTTAGGGTATGGACAAATGAACTGTATTCTTTTAACAGCGTTTACCTCGTTTTATCGTGTTGTTTTAAAGTCTTTTATGTGAACCTTGTAAATAAACCAAATCTATTTAAACCAATCTTCTTTTATGTCTCATTCTTTTAACCACTAGTCATCTCTCACAGTTAAATCTGACCCCATTTTAGTCTTGTAACTCGGCTGATAAGGCCGATTGTTACACTTGGATGGGAGACCGCCTGGGATTACCAGGTGCTGTAAGCTTTTGCCTTTTCTTCACTATTTATATAATATGCTGGCTTTTACGGAGGCTGATCTTTAAATAGCCCACTTTTTGGAGCAGCCCTCACTTACGGCCATACCGCGCTGAGAGCGCCCGATCTCGTCTGATCTCGGAAGCTAAGCAGCGTCGGGCCTGCTTAGTACTTGGATGGGAGACCGCCTGGGAATACCAGGTGCTGTAAGCTTTTGCCTTTTCTTCACTATTTATATAATATGCTGGCTTTTACGGAGGCTGATCTTTAAATAGCCCACTTTTTGGAGCAGCCCTCGCTTACGGCCATACCGCGCTGAGAGCGCCCGATCTCGTCTGATCTCGGAAGCTAAGCAGCGTCGGGCCTGCTTAGTACTTGGATGGGAGACCGCCTGGGAATACCAGGTGCTGTAAGCTTTTGCCTTTTCTTCACTATTTATATAATATGCTGGCTTTTAGAAAGACGTGTTTTACCGCTCTATTTATTACAATCATTTAAATGTATTATAGAGTTTTAAGTGTTTTACATGTTTTTTAGGCCATTTTATTACTCTTAACATTTTAAGTGAGTGTGTGTCTTTAAAAAATGGATGGTTGGCCTGCCATGTGACTAGACACATGACAGGAAGCAGGAAGTACAACTGTATAAGAGAGCAGCATGACAAACAAAGGACAGTCACCAAACTGTTGGATTGAGGAGTTGCTAATTTTAGAGCTCACCTTTCCATTCACCACCTGCAAACTTTGGATTACACTTTCTGTGGATTGTATATACACCGGTGGACACTCACATTGGACTTATCAACACACTGGGATTCTTGGACTGTTTTTAGGGTATGGACAAATGAACTGTATTCTTTTAACAGCGTTTACCTCGTTTTATCGTGTTGTTTTAAAGTCTTTTATGTGAACCTTGTAAATAAACCAAATCTATTTAAACCAATCTTCTTTTATGTCTCATTCTTTTAACCACTAGTCATCTCTCACAGTTAAATCTGACCCCATTTTAGTCTTGTAACTCGGCTGATAAGGCCGATTGTTACACTTGGATGGGAGACCGCCTGGGATTACCAGGTGCTGTAAGCTTTTGCCTTTTCTTCACTATTTATATAATATGCTGGCTTTCACGGAGGCTGATCTTTAAATAGCCCACTTTTTGGAGCAGCCCTCGCTTACGGCCATACCGCGCTGAGAGCGCCCGATCTCGTCTGATCTCGGAAGCTAAGCAGCGTCGGGCCTGCTTAGTACTTGGATGGGAGACCGCCTGGGAATACCAGGTGCTGTAAGCTTTTGCCTTTTCTTCACTATTTATATAATATGCTGGCTTTACGGAGGCTGATCTTTAAATAGCCCACTTTTTGGAGCAGCCCTCGCTTACGGCCATACCGCGCTGAGAGCGCCCGATCTCGTCTGATCTCGGAAGCTAAGCAGCGTCGGGCCTGCTTAGTACTTGGATGGGAGACCGCCTGGGAATACCAGGTGCTGTAAGCTTTTGCCTTTTCTTCACTATTTATATAATATGCTGGCTTTTAGAAAGACGTGTTTTACCGCTCTATTTATTACAATCATTTAAATGTATTATAGAGTTTTAAGTGTTTTACATGTTTTTTAGGCCATTTTATTACTCTTAACATTTTAAGTGAGTGTGTGTCTTTAAAAAATGGATGGTTGGCCTGCCATGTGACTAGACACATGACAGGAAGCAGGAAGTACAACTGTATAAGAGAGCAGCATGACAAACAAAGGACAGTCACCAAACTGTTGGATTGAGGAGTTGCTAATTTTAGAGCTCACCTTTCCATTCACCACCTGCAAACTTTGGATTACACTTTCTGTGGATTGTATATACACCGGTGGACACTCACATTGGACTTATCAACACACTGGGATTCTTGGACTGTTTTTAGGGTATGGACAAATGAACTGTATTCTTTTAACAGCGTTTACCTCGTTTTATCGTGTTGTTTTAAAGTCTTTTATGTGAACCTTGTAAATAAACCAAATCTATTTAAACCAATCTTCTTTTATGTCTCATTCTTTTAACCACTAGTCATCTCTCACAGTTAAATCTGACCCCATTTTAGTCTTGTAACTCGGCTGATAAGGCCGATTGTTACACTTGGATGGGAGACCGCCTGGGATTACCAGGTGCTGTAAGCTTTTGCCTTTTCTTCACTATTTATATAATATGCTGGCTTTTACGGAGGCTGATCTTTAAATAGCCCACTTTTTGGAGCAGCCCTCGCTTACGGCCATACCGCGCTGAGAGCGCCCTATCTCGTCTGATCTCGGAAGCTAAGCAGCGTCGGGCCTGCTTAGTACTTGGATGGGAGACCGCCTGGGAATACCAGGTGCTGTAAGCTTTTGCCTTTTCTTCACTATTTATATAATATGCTGGCTTTTAGAAAGACGTGTTTTACCGCTCTATTTATTACAATCATTTAAATGTATTATAGAGTTTTAAGTGTTTTACATGTTTTTTAGGCCATTTTATTACTCTTAACATTTTAAGTGAGTGTGTGTCTATAAAAAATGGATGGTTGGCCTGCCATGTGACTAGACACATGACAGGAAGCAGGAAGTACAACTGTATAAGAGAGCAGCATGACAAACAAAGGACAGTCACCAAACTGTTGGATTGAGGAGTTGCTAATTTTAGAGCTCACCTTTCCATTCACCACCTGCAAACTTTGGATTACACTTTCTGTGGATTGTATATACACCGGTGGACACTCACATTGGACTTATCAACACACTGGGATTCTTGGACTGTTTTTAGGGTATGGACAAATGAACTGTATTCTTTTAACAGCGTTTACCTCGTTTTATCGTGTTGTTTTAAAGTCTTTTATGTGAACCTTGTAAATAAACCAAATCTATTTAAACCAATCTTCTTTTATGTCTCATTCTTTTAACCACTAGTCATCTCTCACAGTTAAATCTGACCCCATTTTAGTCTTGTAACTCGGCTGATAAGGCCGATTGTTACACTTGGATGGGAGACCGCCTGGGATTACCAGGTGCTGTAAGCTTTTGCCTTTTCTTCACTATTTATATAATATGCTGGCTTTTACGGAGGCTGATCTTTAAATAGCCCACTTTTTGGAGCAGCCCTCGCTTACGGCCATACCGCGCTGAGAGCGCCCGATCTCGTCTGATCTCGGAAGCTAAGCAGCGTCGGGCCTGCTTAGTACTTGGATGGGAGACCGCCTGGGAATACCAGGTGCTGTAAGCTTTTGCCTTTTCTTCACTATTTATATAATATGCTGGCTTTTAGAAAGACGTGTTTTACCGCTCTATTTATTACAATCATTTAAATGTATTATAGAGTTTTAAGTGTTTTACATGTTTTTTAGGCCATTTTATTACTCTTAACATTTTAAGTGAGTGTGTGTCTTTAAAAAATGGATGGTTGGCCTGCCATGTGACTAGACACATGACAGGAAGCAGGAAGTACAACTGTATAAGAGAGCAGCATGACAAACAAAGGACAGTCACCAAACTGTTGGATTGAGGAGTTGCTAATTTTAGAGCTCACCTTTCCATTCACCACCTGCAAACTTTGGATTACACTTTCTGTGGATTGTATATACACCGGTGGACACTCACATTGGACTTATCAACACACTGGGATTCTTGGACTGTTTTTAGGGTATGGACAAATGAACTGTATTCTTTTAACAGCGTTTACCTCGTTTTATCGTGTTGTTTTAAAGTCTTTTATGTGAACCTTGTAAATAAACCAAATCTATTTAAACCAATCTTCTTTTATGTCTCATTCTTTTAACCACTAGTCATCTCTCACAGTTAAATCTGACCCCATTTTAGTCTTGTAACTCGGCTGATAAGGCCGATTGTTACACTTGGATGGGAGACCGCCTGGGATTACCAGGTGCTGTAAGCTTTTGCCTTTTCTTCACTATTTATATAATATGCTGGCTTTCACGGAGGCTGATCTTTAAATAGCCCACTTTTTGGAGCAGCCCTCGCTTACGGCCATACCGCGCTGAGAGCGCCCGATCTCGTCTGATCTCGGAAGCTAAGCAGCGTCGGGCCTGCTTAGTACTTGGATGGGAGACCGCCTGGGAATACCAGGTGCTGTAAGCTTTTGCCTTTTCTTCACTATTTATATAATATGCTGGCTTTACGGAGGCTGATCTTTAAATAGCCCACTTTTTGGAGCAGCCCTCGCTTACGGCCATACCGCGCTGAGAGCGCCCGATCTCGTCTGATCTCGGAAGCTAAGCAGCGTCGGGCCTGCTTAGTACTTGGATGGGAGACCGCCTGGGAATACCAGGTGCTGTAAGCTTTTGCCTTTTCTTCACTATTTATATAATATGCTGGCTTTTAGAAAGACGTGTTTTACCGCTCTATTTATTACAATCATTTAAATGTATTATAGAGTTTTAAGTGTTTTACATGTTTTTTAGGCCATTTTATTACTCTTAACATTTTAAGTGAGTGTGTGTCTTTAAAAAATGGATGGTTGGCCTGCCATGTGACTAGACACATGACAGGAAGCAGGAAGTACAACTGTATAAGAGAGCAGCATGACAAACAAAGGACAGTCACCAAACTGTTGGATTGAGGAGTTGCTAATTTTAGAGCTCACCTTTCCATTCACCACCTGCAAACTTTGGATTACACTTTCTGTGGATTGTATATACACCGGTGGACACTCACATTGGACTTATCAACACACTGGGATTCTTGGACTGTTTTTAGGGTATGGACAAATGAACTGTATTCTTTTAACAGCGTTTACCTCGTTTTATCGTGTTGTTTTAAAGTCTTTTATGTGAACCTTGTAAATAAACCAAATCTATTTAAACCAATCTTCTTTTATGTCTCATTCTTTTAACCACTAGTCATCTCTCACAGTTAAATCTGACCCCATTTTAGTCTTGTAACTCGGCTGATAAGGCCGATTGTTACACTTGGATGGGAGACCGCCTGGGATTACCAGGTGCTGTAAGCTTTTGCCTTTTCTTCACTATTTATATAATATGCTGGCTTTTACGGAGGCTGATCTTTAAATAGCCCACTTTTTGGAGCAGCCCTCGCTTACGGCCATACTGCGCTGAGAGCGCCCTATCTCGTCTGATCTCGGAAGCTAAGCAGCGTCGGGCCTGCTTAGTACTTGGATGGGAGACCGCCTGGGAATACCAGGTGCTGTAAGCTTTTGCCTTTTCTTCACTATTTATATAATATGCTGGCTTTTAGAAAGACGTGTTTTACCGCTCTATTTATTACAATCATTTAAATGTATTATAGAGTTTTAAGTGTTTTACATGTTTTTTAGGCCATTTTATTACTCTTAACATTTTAAGTGAGTGTGTGTCTATAAAAAATGGATGGTTGGCCTGCCATGTGACTAGACACATGACAGGAAGCAGGAAGTACAACTGTATAAGAGAGCAGCATGACAAACAAAGGACAGTCACCAAACTGTTGGATTGAGGAGTTGCTAATTTTAGAGCTCACCTTTCCATTCACCACCTGCAAACTTTGGATTACACTTTCTGTGGATTGTATATACACCGGTGGACACTCACATTGGACTTATCAACACACTGGGATTCTTGGACTGTTTTTAGGGTATGGACAAATGAACTGTATTCTTTTAACAGCGTTTACCTCGTTTTATCGTGTTGTTTTAAAGTCTTTTATGTGAACCTTGTAAATAAACCAAATCTATTTAAACCAATCTTCTTTTATGTCTCATTCTTTTAACCACTAGTCATCTCTCACAGTTAAATCTGATCCCATTTTAGTCTTGTAACTCGGCTGATAAGGCCGATTGTTACACTTGGATGGGAGACCGCCTGGGAATACCAGGTGCTGTAAGCTTTTGCCTTTTCTTCACTATTTATATAATATGCTGGCTTTTACGGAGGCTGATCTTTAAATAGCCCACTTTTTGGAGCAGCCCTCGCTTACGGCCATACCGCGCTGAGAGCGCCCGATCTCGTCTGATCTCGGAAGCTAAGCAGCGTCGGGCCTGCTTAGTACTTGGATGGGAGACCGCCTGGGAATACCAGGTGCTGTAAGCTTTTGCCTTTTCTTCACTATTTATATAATATGCTGGCTTTTACGGAGGCTGATCTTTAAATAGCCCACTTTTTGGAGCAGCCCTCGCTTACGGCCATACCGCGCTGAGAGCGCCCGATCTCGTCTGATCTCGGAAGCTAAGCAGCGTCGGGCCTGCTTAGTACTTGGATGGGAGACCGCCTGGGAATACCAGGTGCTGTAAGCTTTTGCCTTTTCTTCACTATTTATATAATATGCTGGCTTTTAGAAAGACGTGTTTTACCGCTCTATTTATTACAATCATTTAAATGTATTATAGAGTTTTAAGTGTTTTACATGTTTTTTAGGCCATTTTATTACTCTTAACATTTTAAGTGAGTGTGTGTCTTTAAAAAATGGATGGTTGGCCTGCCATGTGACTAGACACATGACAGGAAGCAGGAAGTACAACTGTATAAGAGAGCAGCATGACAAACAAAGGACAGTCACCAAACTGTTGGATTGAGGAGTTGCTAATTTTAGAGCTCACCTTTCCATTCACCACCTGCAAACTTTGGATTACACTTTCTGTGGATTGTATATACACCGGTGGACACTCACATTGGACTTATCAACACACTGGGATTCTTGGACTGTTTTTAGGGTATGGACAAATGAACTGTATTCTTTTAACAGCGTTTACCTCGTTTTATCGTGTTGTTTTAAAGTCTTTTATGTGAACCTTGTAAATAAACCAAATCTATTTAAACCAATCTTCTTTTATGTCTCATTCTTTTAACCACTAGTCATCTCTCACAGTTAAATCTGACCCCATTTTAGTCTTGTAACTCGGCTGATAAGGCCGATTGTTACACTTGGATGGGAGACCGCCTGGGATTACCAGGTGCTGTAAGCTTTTGCCTTTTCTTCACTATTTATATAATATGCTGGCTTTTACGGAGGCTGATCTTTAAATAGCCCACTTTTTGGAGCAGCCCTCGCTTACGGCCATACCGCGCTGAGAGCGCCCTATCTCGTCTGATCTCGGAAGCTAAGCAGCGTCGGGCCTGCTTAGTACTTGGATGGGAGACCGCCTGGGAATACCAGGTGCTGTAAGCTTTTGCCTTTTCTTCACTATTTATATAATATGCTGGCTTTTAGAAAGACGTGTTTTACCGCTCTATTTATTACAATCATTTAAATGTATTATAGAGTTTTAAGTGTTTTACATGTTTTTTAGGCCATTTTATTACTCTTAACATTTTAAGTGAGTGTGTGTCTATAAAAAATGGATGGTTGGCCTGCCATGTGACTAGACACATGACAGGAAGCAGGAAGTACAACTGTATAAGAGAGCAGCATGACAAACAAAGGACAGTCACCAAACTGTTGGATTGAGGAGTTGCTAATTTTAGAGCTCACCTTTCCATTCACCACCTGCAAACTTTGGATTACACTTTCTGTGGATTGTATATACACCGGTGGACACTCACATTGGACTTATCAACACACTGGGATTCTTGGACTGTTTTTAGGGTATGGACAAATGAACTGTATTCTTTTAACAGCGTTTACCTCGTTTTATCGTGTTGTTTTAAAGTCTTTTATGTGAACCTTGTAAATAAACCAAATCTATTTAAACCAATCTTCTTTTATGTCTCATTCTTTTAACCACTAGTCATCTCTCACAGTTAAATCTGATCCCATTTTAGTCTTGTAACTCGGCTGATAAGGCCGATTGTTACACTTGGATGGGAGACCGCCTGGGAATACCAGGTGCTGTAAGCTTTTGCCTTTTCTTCACTATTTATATAATATGCTGGCTTTTACGGAGGCTGATCTTTAAATAGCCCACTTTTTGGAGCAGCCCTCGCTTACGGCCATACCGCGCTGAGAGCGCCCGATCTCGTCTGATCTCGGAAGCTAAGCAGCGTCGGGCCTGCTTAGTACTTGGATGGGAGACCGCCTGGGAATACCAGGTGCTGTAAGCTTTTGCCTTTTCTTCACTATTTATATAATATGCTGGCTTTTACGGAGGCTGATCTTTAAATAGCCCACTTTTTGGAGCAGCCCTCGCTTACGGCCATACCGCGCTGAGAGCGCCCGATCTCGTCTGATCTCGGAAGCTAAGCAGCGTCGGGCCTGCTTAGTACTTGGATGGGAGACCGCCTGGGAATACCAGGTGCTGTAAGCTTTTGCCTTTTCTTCACTATTTATATAATATGCTGGCTTTTAGAAAGACGTGTTTTACCGCTCTATTTATTACAATCATTTAAATGTATTATAGAGTTTTAAGTGTTTTACATGTTTTTTAGGCCATTTTATTACTCTTAACATTTTAAGTGAGTGTGTGTCTTTAAAAAATGGATGGTTGGCCTGCCATGTGACTAGACACATGACAGGAAGCAGGAAGTACAACTGTATAAGAGAGCAGCATGACAAACAAAGGACAGTCACCAAACTGTTGGATTGAGGAGTTGCTAATTTTAGAGCTCACCTTTCCATTCACCACCTGCAAACTTTGGATTACACTTTCTGTGGATTGTATATACACCGGTGGACACTCACATTGGACTTATCAACACACTGGGATTCTTGGACTGTTTTTAGGGTATGGACAAATGAACTGTATTCTTTTAACAGCGTTTACCTCGTTTTATCGTGTTGTTTTAAAGTCTTTTATGTGAACCTTGTAAATAAACCAAATCTATTTAAACCAATCTTCTTTTATGTCTCATTCTTTTAACCACTAGTCATCTCTCACAGTTAAATCTGACCCCATTTTAGTCTTGTAACTCGGCTGATAAGGCCGATTGTTACACTTGGATGGGAGACCGCCTGGGATTACCAGGTGCTGTAAGCTTTTGCCTTTTCTTCACTATTTATATAATATGCTGGCTTTTACGGAGGCTGATCTTTAAATAGCCCACTTTTTGGAGCAGCCCTCGCTTACGGCCATACCGCGCTGAGAGCGCCCGATCTCGTCTGATCTCGGAAGCTAAGCAGCGTCGGGCCTGCTTAGTACTTGGATGGGAGACCGCCTGGGAATACCAGGTGCTGTAAGCTTTTGCCTTTTCTTCACTATTTATATAATATGCTGGCTTTTAGAAAGACGTGTTTTACCGCTCTATTTATTACAATCATTTAAATGTATTATAGAGTTTTAAGTGTTTTACATGTTTTTTAGGCCATTTTATTACTCTTAACATTTTAAGTGAGTGTGTGTCTTTAAAAAATGGATGGTTGGCCTGCCATGTGACTAGACACATGACAGGAAGCAGGAAGTACAACTGTATAAGAGAGCAGCATGACAAACAAAGGACAGTCACCAAACTGTTGGATTGAGGAGTTGCTAATTTTAGAGCTCACCTTTCCATTCACCACCTGCAAACTTTGGATTACACTTTCTGTGGATTGTATATACACCGGTGGACACTCACATTGGACTTATCAACACACTGGGATTCTTGGACTGTTTTTAGGGTATGGACAAATGAACTGTATTCTTTTAACAGCGTTTACCTCGTTTTATCGTGTTGTTTTAAAGTCTTTTATGTGAACCTTGTAAATAAACCAAATCTATTTAAACCAATCTTCTTTTATGTCTCATTCTTTTAACCACTAGTCATCTCTCACAGTTAAATCTGATCCCATTTTAGTCTTGTAACTCGACTGATAAGGCCGATTGTTACACTTGGATGGGAGACCGCCTGGGAATACCAGGTGCTGTAAGCTTTTGCCTTTTCTTCACTATTTATATAATATGCTGGCTTTTACGGAGGCTGATCTTTAAATAGCCCACTTTTTGGAGCAGCCCTCGCTTACGGCCATACCGCGCTGAGAGCGCCCGATCTCGTCTGATCTCGGAAGCTAAGCAGCGTCGGGCCTGCTTAGTACTTGGATGGGAGACCGCCTGGGAATACCAGGTGCTGTAAGCTTTTGCCTTTTCTTCACTATTTATATAATATGCTGGCTTTTACGGAGGCTGATCTTTAAATAGCCCACTTTTTGGAGCAGCCCTCGCTTACGGCCATACCGCGCTGAGAGCGCCCGATCTCGTCTGATCTCGGAAGCTAAGCAGCGTCGGGCCTGCTTAGTACTTGGATGGGAGACCGCCTGGGAATACCAGGTGCTGTAAGCTTTTGCCTTTTCTTCACTATTTATATAATATGCTGGCTTTTAGAAAGACGTGTTTTACCGCTCTATTTATTACAATCATTTAAATGTATTATAGAGTTTTAAGTGTTTTACATGTTTTTTAGGCCATTTTATTACTCTTAACATTTTAAGTGAGTGTGTGTCTTTAAAAAATGGATGGTTGGCCTGCCATGTGACTAGACACATGACAGGAAGCAGGAAGTACAACTGTATAAGAGAGCAGCATGACAAACAAAGGACAGTCACCAAACTGTTGGATTGAGGAGTTGCTAATTTTAGAGCTCACCTTTCCATTCACCACCTGCAAACTTTGGATTACACTTTCTGTGGATTGTATATACACCGGTGGACACTCACATTGGACTTATCAACACACTGGGATTCTTGGACTGTTTTTAGGGTATGGACAAATGAACTGTATTCTTTTAACAGCGTTTACCTCGTTTTATCGTGTTGTTTTAAAGTCTTTTATGTGAACCTTGTAAATAAACCAAATCTATTTAAACCAATCTTCTTTTATGTCTCATTCTTTTAACCACTAGTCATCTCTCACAGTTAAATCTGACCCCATTTTAGTCTTGTAACTCGGCTGATAAGGCCGATTGTTACACTTGGATGGGAGACCGCCTGGGATTACCAGGTGCTGTAAGCTTTTGCCTTTTCTTCACTATTTATATAATATGCTGGCTTTTACGGAGGCTGATCTTTAAATAGCCCACTTTTTGGAGCAGCCCTCGCTTACGGCCATACCGCGCTGAGAGCGCCCTATCTCGTCTGATCTCGGAAGCTAAGCAGCGTCGGGCCTGCTTAGTACTTGGATGGGAGACCGCCTGGGAATACCAGGTGCTGTAAGCTTTTGCCTTTTCTTCACTATTTATATAATATGCTGGCTTTTAGAAAGACGTGTTTTACCGCTCTATTTATTACAATCATTTAAATGTATTATAGAGTTTTAAGTGTTTTACATGTTTTTTAGGCCATTTTATTACTCTTAACATTTTAAGTGAGTGTGTGTCTATAAAAAATGGATGGTTGGCCTGCCATGTGACTAGACACATGACAGGAAGCAGGAAGTACAACTGTATAAGAGAGCAGCATGACAAACAAAGGACAGTCACCAAACTGTTGGATTGAGGAGTTGCTAATTTTAGAGCTCACCTTTCCATTCACCACCTGCAAACTTTGGATTACACTTTCTGTGGATTGTATATACACCGGTGGACACTCACATTGGACTTATCAACACACTGGGATTCTTGGACTGTTTTTAGGGTATGGACAAATGAACTGTATTCTTTTAACAGCGTTTACCTCGTTTTATCGTGTTGTTTTAAAGTCTTTTATGTGAACCTTGTAAATAAACCAAATCTATTTAAACCAATCTTCTTTTATGTCTCATTCTTTTAACCACTAGTCATCTCTCACAGTTAAATCTGATCCCATTTTAGTCTTGTAACTCGGCTGATAAGGCCGATTGTTACACTTGGATGGGAGACCGCCTGGGAATACCAGGTGCTGTAAGCTTTTGCCTTTTCTTCACTATTTATATAATATGCTGGCTTTTACGGAGGCTGATCTTTAAATAGCCCACTTTTTGGAGCAGCCCTCGCTTACGGCCATACCGCGCTGAGAGCGCCCGATCTCGTCTGATCTCGGAAGCTAAGCAGCGTCGGGCCTGCTTAGTACTTGGATGGGAGACCGCCTGGGAATACCAGGTGCTGTAAGCTTTTGCCTTTTCTTCACTATTTATATAATATGCTGGCTTTTACGGAGGCTGATCTTTAAATAGCCCACTTTTTGGAGCAGCCCTCGCTTACGGCCATACCGCGCTGAGAGCGCCCGATCTCGTCTGATCTCGGAAGCTAAGCAGCGTCGGGCCTGCTTAGTACTTGGATGGGAGACCGCCTGGGAATACCAGGTGCTGTAAGCTTTTGCCTTTTCTTCACTATTTATATAATATGCTGGCTTTTAGAAAGACGTGTTTTACCGCTCTATTTATTACAATCATTTAAATGTATTATAGAGTTTTAAGTGTTTTACATGTTTTTTAGGCCATTTTATTACTCTTAACATTTTAAGTGAGTGTGTGTCTTTAAAAAATGGATGGTTGGCCTGCCATGTGACTAGACACATGACAGGAAGCAGGAAGTACAACTGTATAAGAGAGCAGCATGACAAACAAAGGACAGTCACCAAACTGTTGGATTGAGGAGTTGCTAATTTTAGAGCTCACCTTTCCATTCACCACCTGCAAACTTTGGATTACACTTTCTGTGGATTGTATATACACCGGTGGACACTCACATTGGACTTATCAACACACTGGGATTCTTGGACTGTTTTTAGGGTATGGACAAATGAACTGTATTCTTTTAACAGCGTTTACCTCGTTTTATCGTGTTGTTTTAAAGTCTTTTATGTGAACCTTGTAAATAAACCAAATCTATTTAAACCAATCTTCTTTTATGTCTCATTCTTTTAACCACTAGTCATCTCTCACAGTTAAATCTGACCCCATTTTAGTCTTGTAACTCGGCTGATAAGGCCGATTGTTACACTTGGATGGGAGACCGCCTGGGATTACCAGGTGCTGTAAGCTTTTGCCTTTTCTTCACTATTTATATAATATGCTGGCTTTTACGGAGGCTGATCTTTAAATAGCCCACTTTTTGGAGCAGCCCTCGCTTACGGCCATACTGCGCTGAGAGCGCCCTATCTCGTCTGATCTCGGAAGCTAAGCAGCGTCGGGCCTGCTTAGTACTTGGATGGGAGACCGCCTGGGAATACCAGGTGCTGTAAGCTTTTGCCTTTTCTTCACTATTTATATAATATGCTGGCTTTTAGAAAGACGTGTTTTACCGCTCTATTTATTACAATCATTTAAATGTATTATAGAGTTTTAAGTGTTTTACATGTTTTTTAGGCCATTTTATTACTCTTAACATTTTAAGTGAGTGTGTGTCTATAAAAAATGGATGGTTGGCCTGCCATGTGACTAGACACATGACAGGAAGCAGGAAGTACAACTGTATAAGAGAGCAGCATGACAAACAAAGGACAGTCACCAAACTGTTGGATTGAGGAGTTGCTAATTTTAGAGCTCACCTTTCCATTCACCACCTGCAAACTTTGGATTACACTTTCTGTGGATTGTATATACACCGGTGGACACTCACATTGGACTTATCAACACACTGGGATTCTTGGACTGTTTTTAGGGTATGGACAAATGAACTGTATTCTTTTAACAGCGTTTACCTCGTTTTATCGTGTTGTTTTAAAGTCTTTTATGTGAACCTTGTAAATAAACCAAATCTATTTAAACCAATCTTCTTTTATGTCTCATTCTTTTAACCACTAGTCATCTCTCACAGTTAAATCTGATCCCATTTTAGTCTTGTAACTCGGCTGATAAGGCCGATTGTTACACTTGGATGGGAGACCGCCTGGGAATACCAGGTGCTGTAAGCTTTTGCCTTTTCTTCACTATTTATATAATATGCTGGCTTTTACGGAGGCTGATCTTTAAATAGCCCACTTTTTGGAGCAGCCCTCGCTTACGGCCATACCGCGCTGAGAGCGCCCGATCTCGTCTGATCTCGGAAGCTAAGCAGCGTCGGGCCTGCTTAGTACTTGGATGGGAGACCGCCTGGGAATACCAGGTGCTGTAAGCTTTTGCCTTTTCTTCACTATTTATATAATATGCTGGCTTTTAGAAAGACGTGTTTTACCGCTCTATTTATTACAATCATTTAAATGTATTATAGAGTTTTAAGTGTTTTACATGTTTTTTAGGCCATTTTATTACTCTTAACATTTTAAGTGAGTGTGCGTCTTTAAAAAATGGATGGTTGGCCTGCCATGTGACTAGACACATGACAGGAAGCAGGAAGTACAACTGTATAAGAGAGCAGCATGACAAACAAAGGACAGTCACCAAACTGTTGGATTGAGGAGTTGCTAATTTTAGAGCTCACCTTTCCATTCACCACCTGCAAACTTTGGATTACACTTTCTGTGGATTGTATATACACCGGTGGACACTCACATTGGACTTATCAACACACTGGGATTCTTGGACTGTTTTTAGGGTATGGACAAATGAACTGTATTCTTTTAACAGCGTTTACCTCGTTTTATCGTGTTGTTTTAAAGTCTTTTATGTGAACCTTGTAAATAAACCAAATCTATTTAAACCAATCTTCTTTTATGTCTCATTCTTTTAACCACTAGTCATCTCTCACAGTTAAATCTGACCCCATTTTAGTCTTGTAACTCGGCTGATAAGGCCGATTGTTACACTTGGATGGGAGACCGCCTGGGATTACCAGGTGCTGTAAGCTTTTGCCTTTTCTTCACTATTTATATAATATGCTGGCTTTCACGGAGGCTGATCTTTAAATAGCCCACTTTTTGGAGCAGCCCTCGCTTACGGCCATACCGCGCTGAGAGCGCCCGATCTCGTCTGATCTCGGAAGCTAAGCAGCGTCGGGCCTGCTTAGTACTTGGATGGGAGACCGCCTGGGAATACCAGGTGCTGTAAGCTTTTGCCTTTTCTTCACTATTTATATAATATGCTGGCTTTACGGAGGCTGATCTTTAAATAGCCCACTTTTTGGAGCAGCCCTCGCTTACGGCCATACCGCGCTGAGAGCGCCCGATCTCGTCTGATCTCGGAAGCTAAGCAGCGTCGGGCCTGCTTAGTACTTGGATGGGAGACCGCCTGGGAATACCAGGTGCTGTAAGCTTTTGCCTTTTCTTCACTATTTATATAATATGCTGGCTTTTAGAAAGACGTGTTTTACCGCTCTATTTATTACAATCATTTAAATGTATTATAGAGTTTTAAGTGTTTTACATGTTTTTTAGGCCATTTTATTACTCTTAACATTTTAAGTGAGTGTGTGTCTTTAAAAAATGGATGGTTGGCCTGCCATGTGACTAGACACATGACAGGAAGCAGGAAGTACAACTGTATAAGAGAGCAGCATGACAAACAAAGGACAGTCACCAAACTGTTGGATTGAGGAGTTGCTAATTTTAGAGCTCACCTTTCCATTCACCACCTGCAAACTTTGGATTACACTTTCTGTGGATTGTATATACACCGGTGGACACTCACATTGGACTTATCAACACACTGGGATTCTTGGACTGTTTTTAGGGTATGGACAAATGAACTGTATTCTTTTAACAGCGTTTACCTCGTTTTATCGTGTTGTTTTAAAGTCTTTTATGTGAACCTTGTAAATAAACCAAATCTATTTAAACCAATCTTCTTTTATGTCTCATTCTTTTAACCACTAGTCATCTCTCACAGTTAAATCTGACCCCATTTTAGTCTTGTAACTCGGCTGATAAGGCCGATTGTTACACTTGGATGGGAGACCGCCTGGGATTACCAGGTGCTGTAAGCTTTTGCCTTTTCTTCACTATTTATATAATATGCTGGCTTTTACGGAGGCTGATCTTTAAATAGCCCACTTTTTGGAGCAGCCCTCGCTTACGGCCATACCGCGCTGAGAGCGCCCGATCTCGTCTGATCTCGGAAGCTAAGCAGCGTCGGGCCTGCTTAGTACTTGGATGGGAGACCGCCTGGGAATACCAGGTGCTGTAAGCTTTTGCCTTTTCTTCACTATTTATATAATATGCTGGCTTTTAGAAAGACGTGTTTTACCGCTCTATTTATTACAATCATTTAAATGTATTATAGAGTTTTAAGTGTTTTACATGTTTTTTAGGCCATTTTATTACTCTTAACATTTTAAGTGAGTGTGTGTCTTTAAAAAATGGATGGTTGGCCTGCCATGTGACTAGACACATGACAGGAAGCAGGAAGTACAACTGTATAAGAGAGCAGCATGACAAACAAAGGACAGTCACCAAACTGTTGGATTGAGGAGTTGCTAATTTTAGAGCTCACCTTTCCATTCACCACCTGCAAACTTTGGATTACACTTTCTGTGGATTGTATATACACCGGTGGACACTCACATTGGACTTATCAACACACTGGGATTCTTGGACTGTTTTTAGGGTATGGACAAATGAACTGTATTCTTTTAACAGCGTTTACCTCGTTTTATCGTGTTGTTTTAAAGTCTTTTATGTGAACCTTGTAAATAAACCAAATCTATTTAAACCAATCTTCTTTTATGTCTCATTCTTTTAACCACTAGTCATCTCTCACAGTTAAATCTGATCCCATTTTAGTCTTGTAACTCGACTGATAAGGCCGATTGTTACACTTGGATGGGAGACCGCCTGGGAATACCAGGTGCTGTAAGCTTTTGCCTTTTCTTCACTATTTATATAATATGCTGGCTTTTACGGAGGCTGATCTTTAAATAGCCCACTTTTTGGAGCAGCCCTCGCTTACGGCCATACCGCGCTGAGAGCGCCCGATCTCGTCTGATCTCGGAAGCTAAGCAGCGTCGGGCCTGCTTAGTACTTGGATGGGAGACCGCCTGGGAATACCAGGTGCTGTAAGCTTTTGCCTTTTCTTCACTATTTATATAATATGCTGGCTTTTACGGAGGCTGATCTTTAAATAGCCCACTTTTTGGAGCAGCCCTCGCTTACGGCCATACCGCGCTGAGAGCGCCCGATCTCGTCTGATCTCGGAAGCTAAGCAGCGTCGGGCCTGCTTAGTACTTGGATGGGAGACCGCCTGGGAATACCAGGTGCTGTAAGCTTTTGCCTTTTCTTCACTATTTATATAATATGCTGGCTTTTAGAAAGACGTGTTTTACCGCTCTATTTATTACAATCATTTAAATGTATTATAGAGTTTTAAGTGTTTTACATGTTTTTTAGGCCATTTTATTACTCTTAACATTTTAAGTGAGTGTGTGTCTTTAAAAAATGGATGGTTGGCCTGCCATGTGACTAGACACATGACAGGAAGCAGGAAGTACAACTGTATAAGAGAGCAGCATGACAAACAAAGGACAGTCACCAAACTGTTGGATTGAGGAGTTGCTAATTTTAGAGCTCACCTTTCCATTCACCACCTGCAAACTTTGGATTACACTTTCTGTGGATTGTATATACACCGGTGGACACTCACATTGGACTTATCAACACACTGGGATTCTTGGACTGTTTTTAGGGTATGGACAAATGAACTGTATTCTTTTAACAGCGTTTACCTCGTTTTATCGTGTTGTTTTAAAGTCTTTTATGTGAACCTTGTAAATAAACCAAATCTATTTAAACCAATCTTCTTTTATGTCTCATTCTTTTAACCACTAGTCATCTCTCACAGTTAAATCTGACCCCATTTTAGTCTTGTAACTCGGCTGATAAGGCCAATTGTTACACTTGGATGGGAGACCGCCTGGGATTACCAGGTGCTGTAAGCTTTTGCCTTTTCTTCACTATTTATATAATATGCTGGCTTTTACGGAGGCTGATCTTTAAATAGCCCACTTTTTGGAGCAGCCCTCGCTTACGGCCATACCCTGCTGAGAGCGCCCGATCTCGTCTGATCTCGGAAGCTAAGCAGCGTCGGGCCTGCTTAGTACTTGGATGGGAGACCGCCTGGGAATACCAGGTGCTGTAAGCTTTTGCCTTTTCTTCACTATTTATATAATATGCTGGCTTTTAGAAAGACGTGTTTTACCGCTCTATTTATTACAATCATTTAAATGTATTATAGAGTTTTAAGTGTTTTACATGTTTTTTAGGCCATTTTATTACTCTTAACATTTTAAGTGAGTGTGTGTCTTTAAAAAATGGATGGTTGGCCTGCCATGTGACTAGACACATGACAGGAAGCAGGAAGTACAACTGTATAAGAGAGCAGCATGACAAACAAAGGACAGTCACCAAACTGTTGGATTGAGGAGTTGCTAATTTTAGAGCTCACCTTTCCATTCACCACCTGCAAACTTTGGATTACACTTTCTGTGGATTGTATATACACCGGTGGACACTCACATTGGACTTATCAACACACTGGGATTCTTGGACTGTTTTTAGGGTATGGACAAATGAACTGTATTCTTTTAACAGCGTTTACCTCGTTTTATCGTGTTGTTTTAAAGTCTTTTATGTGAACCTTGTAAATAAACCAAATCTATTTAAACCAATCTTCTTTTATGTCTCATTCTTTTAACCACTAGTCATCTCTCACAGTTAAATCTGATCCCATTTTAGTCTTGTAACTCGACTGATAAGGCCGATTGTTACACTTGGATGGGAGACCGCCTGGGAATACCAGGTGCTGTAAGCTTTTGCCTTTTCTTCACTATTTATATAATATGCTGGCTTTTACGGAGGCTGATCTTTAAATAGCCCACTTTTTGGAGCAGCCCTCGCTTACGGCCATACCGCGCTGAGAGCGCCCGATCTCGTCTGATCTCGGAAGCTAAGCAGCGTCGGGCCTGCTTAGTACTTGGATGGGAGACCGCCTGGGAATACCAGGTGCTGTAAGCTTTTGCCTTTTCTTCACTATTTATATAATATGCTGGCTTTTACGGAGGCTGATCTTTAAATAGCCCACTTTTTGGAGCAGCCCTCGCTTACGGCCATACCGCGCTGAGAGCGCCCGATCTCGTCTGATCTCGGAAGCTAAGCAGCGTCGGGCCTGCTTAGTACTTGGATGGGAGACCGCCTGGGAATACCAGGTGCTGTAAGCTTTTGCCTTTTCTTCACTATTTATATAATATGCTGGCTTTTAGAAAGACGTGTTTTACCGCTCTATTTATTACAATCATTTAAATGTATTATAGAGTTTTAAGTGTTTTACATGTTTTTTAGGCCATTTTATTACTCTTAACATTTTAAGTGAGTGTGTGTCTTTAAAAAATGGATGGTTGGCCTGCCATGTGACTAGACACATGACAGGAAGCAGGAAGTACAACTGTATAAGAGAGCAGCATGACAAACAAAGGACAGTCACCAAACTGTTGGATTGAGGAGTTGCTAATTTTAGAGCTCACCTTTCCATTCACCACCTGCAAACTTTGGATTACACTTTCTGTGGATTGTATATACACCGGTGGACACTCACATTGGACTTATCAACACACTGGGATTCTTGGACTGTTTTTAGGGTATGGACAAATGAACTGTATTCTTTTAACAGCGTTTACCTCGTTTTATCGTGTTGTTTTAAAGTCTTTTATGTGAACCTTGTAAATAAACCAAATCTATTTAAACCAATCTTCTTTTATGTCTCATTCTTTTAACCACTAGTCATCTCTCACAGTTAAATCTGACCCCATTTTAGTCTTGTAACTCGGCTGATAAGGCCAATTGTTACACTTGGATGGGAGACCGCCTGGGATTACCAGGTGCTGTAAGCTTTTGCCTTTTCTTCACTATTTATATAATATGCTGGCTTTTACGGAGGCTGATCTTTAAATAGCCCACTTTTTGGAGCAGCCCTCGCTTACGGCCATACCCTGCTGAGAGCGCCCGATCTCGTCTGATCTCGGAAGCTAAGCAGCGTCGGGCCTGCTTAGTACTTGGATGGGAGACCGCCTGGGAATACCAGGTGCTGTAAGCTTTTGCCTTTTCTTCACTATTTATATAATATGCTGGCTTTTAGAAAGACGTGTTTTACCGCTCTATTTATTACAATCATTTAAATGTATTATAGAGTTTTAAGTGTTTTACATGTTTTTTAGGCCATTTTATTACTCTTAACATTTTAAGTGAGTGTGTGTCTTTAAAAAATGGATGGTTGGCCTGCCATGTGACTAGACACATGACAGGAAGCAGGAAGTACAACTGTATAAGAGAGCAGCATGACAAACAAAGGACAGTCACCAAACTGTTGGATTGAGGAGTTGCTAATTTTAGAGCTCACCTTTCCATTCACCACCTGCAAACTTTGGATTACACTTTCTGTGGATTGTATATACACCGGTGGACACTCACATTGGACTTATCAACACACTGGGATTCTTGGACTGTTTTTAGGGTATGGACAAATGAACTGTATTCTTTTAACAGCGTTTACCTCGTTTTATCGTGTTGTTTTAAAGTCTTTTATGTGAACCTTGTAAATAAACCAAATCTATTTAAACCAATCTTCTTTTATGTCTCATTCTTTTAACCACTAGTCATCTCTCACAGTTAAATCTGATCCCATTTTAGTCTTGTAACTCGACTGATAAGGCCGATTGTTACACTTGGATGGGAGACCGCCTGGGAATACCAGGTGCTGTAAGCTTTTGCCTTTTCTTCACTATTTATATAATATGCTGGCTTTTACGGAGGCTGATCTTTAAATAGCCCACTTTTTGGAGCAGCCCTCGCTTACGGCCATACCGCGCTGAGATCGCCCGATCTCGTCTGATCTCGGAAGCTAAGCAGCGTCGGGCCTGCTTAGTACTTGGATGGGAGACCGCCTGGGAATACCAGGTGCTGTAAGCTTTTGCCTTTTCTTCACTATTTATATAATATGCTGGCTTTTACGGAGGCTGATCTTTAAATAGCCCACTTTTTGGAGCAGCCCTCGCTTACGGCCATACCGCGCTGAGAGCGCCCGATCTCGTCTGATCTCGGAAGCTAAGCAGCGTCGGGCCTGCTTAGTACTTGGATGGGAGACCGCCTGGGAATACCAGGTGCTGTAAGCTTTTGCCTTTTCTTCACTATTTATATAATATGCTGGCTTTTAGAAAGACGTGTTTTACCGCTCTATTTATTACAATCATTTAAATGTATTATAGAGTTTTAAGTGTTTTACATGTTTTTTAGGCCATTTTATTACTCTTAACATTTTAAGTGAGTGTGTGTCTTTAAAAAATGGATGGTTGGCCTGCCATGTGACTAGACACATGACAGGAAGCAGGAAGTACAACTGTATAAGAGAGCAGCATGACAAACAAAGGACAGTCACCAAACTGTTGGATTGAGGAGTTGCTAATTTTAGAGCTCACCTTTCCATTCACCACCTGCAAACTTTGGATTACACTTTCTGTGGATTGTATATACACCGGTGGACACTCACATTGGACTTATCAACACACTGGGATTCTTGGACTGTTTTTAGGGTATGGACAAATGAACTGTATTCTTTTAACAGCGTTTACCTCGTTTTATCGTGTTGTTTTAAAGTCTTTTATGTGAACCTTGTAAATAAACCAAATCTATTTAAACCAATCTTCTTTTATGTCTCATTCTTTTAACCACTAGTCATCTCTCACAGTTAAATCTGACCCCATTTTAGTCTTGTAACTCGGCTGATAAGGCCGATTGTTACACTTGGATGGGAGACCGCCTGGGATTACCAGGTGCTGTAAGCTTTTGCCTTTTCTTCACTATTTATATAATATGCTGGCTTTTACGGAGGCTGATCTTTAAATAGCCCACTTTTTGGAGCAGCCCTCGCTTACGGCCATACCGCGCTGAGAGCGCCCGATCTCGTCTGATCTCGGAAGCTAAGCAGCGTCGGGCCTGCTTAGTACTTGGATGGGAGACCGCCTGGGAATACCAGGTGCTGTAAGCTTTTGCCTTTTCTTCACTATTTATATAATATGCTGGCTTTTAGAAAGACGTGTTTTACCGCTCTATTTATTACAATCATTTAAATGTATTATAGAGTTTTAAGTGTTTTACATGTTTTTTAGGCCATTTTATTACTCTTAACATTTTAAGTGAGTGTGCGTCTTTAAAAAATGGATGGTTGGCCTGCCATGTGACTAGACACATGACAGGAAGCAGGAAGTACAACTGTATAAGAGAGCAGCATGACAAACAAAGGACAGTCACCAAACTGTTGGATTGAGGAGTTGCTAATTTTAGAGCTCACCTTTCCATTCACCACCTGCAAACTTTGGATTACACTTTCTGTGGATTGTATATACACCGGTGGACACTCACATTGGACTTATCAACACACTGGGATTCTTGGACTGTTTTTAGGGTATGGACAAATGAACTGTATTCTTTTAACAGCGTTTACCTCGTTTTATCGTGTTGTTTTAAAGTCTTTTATGTGAACCTTGTAAATAAACCAAATCTATTTAAACCAATCTTCTTTTATGTCTCATTCTTTTAACCACTAGTCATCTCTCACAGTTAAATCTGACCCCATTTTAGTCTTGTAACTCGGCTGATAAGGCCGATTGTTACACTTGGATGGGAGACCGCCTGGGATTACCAGGTGCTGTAAGCTTTTGCCTTTTCTTCACTATTTATATAATATGCTGGCTTTTACGGAGGCTGATCTTTAAATAGCCCACTTTTTGGAGCAGCCCTCGCTTACGGCCATACCGCGCTGAGAGCGCCCGATCTCGTCTGATCTCGGAAGCTAAGCAGCGTCGGGCCTGCTTAGTACTTGGATGGGAGACCGCCTGGGAATACCAGGTGCTGTAAGCTTTTGCCTTTTCTTCACTATTTATATAATATGCTGGCTTTTAGAAAGACGTGTTTTACCGCTCTATTTATTACAATCATTTAAATGTATTATAGAGTTTTAAGTGTTTTACATGTTTTTTAGGCCATTTTATTACTCTTAACATTTTAAGTGAGTGTGCGTCTTTAAAAAATGGATGGTTGGCCTGCCATGTGACTAGACACATGACAGGAAGCAGGAAGTACAACTGTATAAGAGAGCAGCATGACAAACAAAGGACAGTCACCAAACTGTTGGATTGAGGAGTTGCTAATTTTAGAGCTCACCTTTCCATTCACCACCTGCAAACTTTGGATTACACTTTCTGTGGATTGTATATACACCGGTGGACACTCACATTGGACTTATCAACACACTGGGATTCTTGGACTGTTTTTAGGGTATGGACAAATGAACTGTATTCTTTTAACAGCGTTTACCTCGTTTTATCGTGTTGTTTTAAAGTCTTTTATGTGAACCTTGTAAATAAACCAAATCTATTTAAACCAATCTTCTTTTATGTCTCATTCTTTTAACCACTAGTCATCTCTCACAGTTAAATCTGACCCCATTTTAGTCTTGTAACTCGGCTGATAAGGCCGATTGTTACACTTGGATGGGAGACCGCCTGGGATTACCAGGTGCTGTAAGCTTTTGCCTTTTCTTCACTATTTATATAATATGCTGGCTTTCACGGAGGCTGATCTTTAAATAGCCCACTTTTTGGAGCAGCCCTCGCTTACGGCCATACCGCGCTGAGAGCGCCCGATCTCGTCTGATCTCGGAAGCTAAGCAGCGTCGGGCCTGCTTAGTACTTGGATGGGAGACCGCCTGGGAATACCAGGTGCTGTAAGCTTTTGCCTTTTCTTCACTATTTATATAATATGCTGGCTTTACGGAGGCTGATCTTTAAATAGCCCACTTTTTGGAGCAGCCCTCGCTTACGGCCATACCGCGCTGAGAGCGCCCGATCTCGTCTGATCTCGGAAGCTAAGCAGCGTCGGGCCTGCTTAGTACTTGGATGGGAGACCGCCTGGGAATACCAGGTGCTGTAAGCTTTTGCCTTTTCTTCACTATTTATATAATATGCTGGCTTTTAGAAAGACGTGTTTTACCGCTCTATTTATTACAATCATTTAAATGTATTATAGAGTTTTAAGTGTTTTACATGTTTTTTAGGCCATTTTATTACTCTTAACATTTTAAGTGAGTGTGTGTCTTTAAAAAATGGATGGTTGGCCTGCCATGTGACTAGACACATGACAGGAAGCAGGAAGTACAACTGTATAAGAGAGCAGCATGACAAACAAAGGACAGTCACCAAACTGTTGGATTGAGGAGTTGCTAATTTTAGAGCTCACCTTTCCATTCACCACCTGCAAACTTTGGATTACACTTTCTGTGGATTGTATATACACCGGTGGACACTCACATTGGACTTATCAACACACTGGGATTCTTGGACTGTTTTTAGGGTATGGACAAATGAACTGTATTCTTTTAACAGCGTTTACCTCGTTTTATCGTGTTGTTTTAAAGTCTTTTATGTGAACCTTGTAAATAAACCAAATCTATTTAAACCAATCTTCTTTTATGTCTCATTCTTTTAACCACTAGTCATCTCTCACAGTTAAATCTGATCCCATTTTAGTCTTGTAACTCGGCTGATAAGGCCGATTGTTACACTTGGATGGGAGACCGCCTGGGAATACCAGGTGCTGTAAGCTTTTGCCTTTTCTTCACTATTTATATAATATGCTGGCTTTTACGGAGGCTGATCTTTAAATAGCCCACTTTTTGGAGCAGCCCTCGCTTACGGCCATACCGCGCTGAGAGCGCCCGATCTCGTCTGATCTCGGAAGCTAAGCAGCGTCGGGCCTGCTTAGTACTTGGATGGGAGACCGCCTGGGAATACCAGGTGCTGTAAGCTTTTGCCTTTTCTTCACTATTTATATAATATGCTGGCTTTTAGAAAGACGTGTTTTACCGCTCTATTTATTACAATCATTTAAATGTATTATAGAGTTTTAAGTGTTTTACATGTTTTTTAGGCCATTTTATTACTCTTAACATTTTAAGTGAGTGTGCGTCTTTAAAAAATGGATGGTTGGCCTGCCATGTGACTAGACACATGACAGGAAGCAGGAAGTACAACTGTATAAGAGAGCAGCATGACAAACAAAGGACAGTCACCAAACTGTTGGATTGAGGAGTTGCTAATTTTAGAGCTCACCTTTCCATTCACCACCTGCAAACTTTGGATTACACTTTCTGTGGATTGTATATACACCGGTGGACACTCACATTGGACTTATCAACACACTGGGATTCTTGGACTGTTTTTAGGGTATGGACAAATGAACTGTATTCTTTTAACAGCGTTTACCTCGTTTTATCGTGTTGTTTTAAAGTCTTTTATGTGAACCTTGTAAATAAACCAAATCTATTTAAACCAATCTTCTTTTATGTCTCATTCTTTTAACCACTAGTCATCTCTCACAGTTAAATCTGACCCCATTTTAGTCTTGTAACTCGGCTGATAAGGCCGATTGTTACACTTGGATGGGAGACCGCCTGGGATTACCAGGTGCTGTAAGCTTTTGCCTTTTCTTCACTATTTATATAATATGCTGGCTTTCACGGAGGCTGATCTTTAAATAGCCCACTTTTTGGAGCAGCCCTCGCTTACGGCCATACCGCGCTGAGAGCGCCCGATCTCGTCTGATCTCGGAAGCTAAGCAGCGTCGGGCCTGCTTAGTACTTGGATGGGAGACCGCCTGGGAATACCAGGTGCTGTAAGCTTTTGCCTTTTCTTCACTATTTATATAATATGCTGGCTTTACGGAGGCTGATCTTTAAATAGCCCACTTTTTGGAGCAGCCCTCGCTTACGGCCATACCGCGCTGAGAGCGCCCGATCTCGTCTGATCTCGGAAGCTAAGCAGCGTCGGGCCTGCTTAGTACTTGGATGGGAGACCGCCTGGGAATACCAGGTGCTGTAAGCTTTTGCCTTTTCTTCACTATTTATATAATATGCTGGCTTTTAGAAAGACGTGTTTTACCGCTCTATTTATTACAATCATTTAAATGTATTATAGAGTTTTAAGTGTTTTACATGTTTTTTAGGCCATTTTATTACTCTTAACATTTTAAGTGAGTGTGTGTCTTTAAAAAATGGATGGTTGGCCTGCCATGTGACTAGACACATGACAGGAAGCAGGAAGTACAACTGTATAAGAGAGCAGCATGACAAACAAAGGACAGTCACCAAACTGTTGGATTGAGGAGTTGCTAATTTTAGAGCTCACCTTTCCATTCACCACCTGCAAACTTTGGATTACACTTTCTGTGGATTGTATATACACCGGTGGACACTCACATTGGACTTATCAACACACTGGGATTCTTGGACTGTTTTTAGGGTATGGACAAATGAACTGTATTCTTTTAACAGCGTTTACCTCGTTTTATCGTGTTGTTTTAAAGTCTTTTATGTGAACCTTGTAAATAAACCAAATCTATTTAAACCAATCTTCTTTTATGTCTCATTCTTTTAACCACTAGTCATCTCTCACAGTTAAATCTGACCCCATTTTAGTCTTGTAACTCGGCTGATAAGGCCGATTGTTACACTTGGATGGGAGACCGCCTGGGATTACCAGGTGCTGTAAGCTTTTGCCTTTTCTTCACTATTTATATAATATGCTGGCTTTTACGGAGGCTGATCTTTAAATAGCCCACTTTTTGGAGCAGCCCTCGCTTACGGCCATACCGCGCTGAGAGCGCCCGATCTCGTCTGATCTCGGAAGCTAAGCAGCGTCGGGCCTGCTTAGTACTTGGATGGGAGACCGCCTGGGAATACCAGGTGCTGTAAGCTTTTGCCTTTTCTTCACTATTTATATAATATGCTGGCTTTTAGAAAGACGTGTTTTACCGCTCTATTTATTACAATCATTTAAATGTATTATAGAGTTTTAAGTGTTTTACATGTTTTTTAGGCCATTTTATTACTCTTAACATTTTAAGTGAGTGTGTGTCTTTAAAAAATGGATGGTTGGCCTGCCATGTGACTAGACACATGACAGGAAGCAGGAAGTACAACTGTATAAGAGAGCAGCATGACAAACAAAGGACAGTCACCAAACTGTTGGATTGAGGAGTTGCTAATTTTAGAGCTCACCTTTCCATTCACCACCTGCAAACTTTGGATTACACTTTCTGTGGATTGTATATACACCGGTGGACACTCACATTGGACTTATCAACACACTGGGATTCTTGGACTGTTTTTAGGGTATGGACAAATGAACTGTATTCTTTTAACAGCGTTTACCTCGTTTTATCGTGTTGTTTTAAAGTCTTTTATGTGAACCTTGTAAATAAACCAAATCTATTTAAACCAATCTTCTTTTATGTCTCATTCTTTTAACCACTAGTCATCTCTCACAGTTAAATCTGACCCCATTTTAGTCTTGTAACTCGGCTGATAAGGCCGATTGTTACACTTGGATGGGAGACCGCCTGGGATTACCAGGTGCTGTAAGCTTTTGCCTTTTCTTCACTATTTATATAATATGCTGGCTTTTACGGAGGCTGATCTTTAAATAGCCCACTTTTTGGAGCAGCCCTCGCTTACGGCCATACTGCGCTGAGAGCGCCCTATCTCGTCTGATCTCGGAAGCTAAGCAGCGTCGGGCCTGCTTAGTACTTGGATGGGAGACCGCCTGGGAATACCAGGTGCTGTAAGCTTTTGCCTTTTCTTCACTATTTATATAATATGCTGGCTTTTAGAAAGACGTGTTTTACCGCTCTATTTATTACAATCATTTAAATGTATTATAGAGTTTTAAGTGTTTTACATGTTTTTTAGGCCATTTTATTACTCTTAACATTTTAAGTGAGTGTGTGTCTATAAAAAATGGATGGTTGGCCTGCCATGTGACTAGACACATGACAGGAAGCAGGAAGTACAACTGTATAAGAGAGCAGCATGACAAACAAAGGACAGTCACCAAACTGTTGGATTGAGGAGTTGCTAATTTTAGAGCTCACCTTTCCATTCACCACCTGCAAACTTTGGATTACACTTTCTGTGGATTGTATATACACCGGTGGACACTCACATTGGACTTATCAACACACTGGGATTCTTGGACTGTTTTTAGGGTATGGACAAATGAACTGTATTCTTTTAACAGCGTTTACCTCGTTTTATCGTGTTGTTTTAAAGTCTTTTATGTGAACCTTGTAAATAAACCAAATCTATTTAAACCAATCTTCTTTTATGTCTCATTCTTTTAACCACTAGTCATCTCTCACAGTTAAATCTGATCCCATTTTAGTCTTGTAACTCGGCTGATAAGGCCGATTGTTACACTTGGATGGGAGACCGCCTGGGAATACCAGGTGCTGTAAGCTTTTGCCTTTTCTTCACTATTTATATAATATGCTGGCTTTTACGGAGGCTGATCTTTAAATAGCCCACTTTTTGGAGCAGCCCTCGCTTACGGCCATACCGCGCTGAGAGCGCCCGATCTCGTCTGATCTCGGAAGCTAAGCAGCGTCGGGCCTGCTTAGTACTTGGATGGGAGACCGCCTGGGAATACCAGGTGCTGTAAGCTTTTGCCTTTTCTTCACTATTTATATAATATGCTGGCTTTTACGGAGGCTGATCTTTAAATAGCCCACTTTTTGGAGCAGCCCTCGCTTACGGCCATACCGCGCTGAGAGCGCCCGATCTCGTCTGATCTCGGAAGCTAAGCAGCGTCGGGCCTGCTTAGTACTTGGATGGGAGACCGCCTGGGAATACCAGGTGCTGTAAGCTTTTGCCTTTTCTTCACTATTTATATAATATGCTGGCTTTTAGAAAGACGTGTTTTACCGCTCTATTTATTACAATCATTTAAATGTATTATAGAGTTTTAAGTGTTTTACATGTTTTTTAGGCCATTTTATTACTCTTAACATTTTAAGTGAGTGTGTGTCTTTAAAAAATGGATGGTTGGCCTGCCATGTGACTAGACACATGACAGGAAGCAGGAAGTACAACTGTATAAGAGAGCAGCATGACAAACAAAGGACAGTCACCAAACTGTTGGATTGAGGAGTTGCTAATTTTAGAGCTCACCTTTCCATTCACCACCTGCAAACTTTGGATTACACTTTCTGTGGATTGTATATACACCGGTGGACACTCACATTGGACTTATCAACACACTGGGATTCTTGGACTGTTTTTAGGGTATGGACAAATGAACTGTATTCTTTTAACAGCGTTTACCTCGTTTTATCGTGTTGTTTTAAAGTCTTTTATGTGAACCTTGTAAATAAACCAAATCTATTTAAACCAATCTTCTTTTATGTCTCATTCTTTTAACCACTAGTCATCTCTCACAGTTAAATCTGACCCCATTTTAGTCTTGTAACTCGGCTGATAAGGCCGATTGTTACACTTGGATGGGAGACCGCCTGGGATTACCAGGTGCTGTAAGCTTTTGCCTTTTCTTCACTATTTATATAATATGCTGGCTTTTACGGAGGCTGATCTTTAAATAGCCCACTTTTTGGAGCAGCCCTCGCTTACGGCCATACCGCGCTGAGAGCGCCCGATCTCGTCTGATCTCGGAAGCTAAGCAGCGTCGGGCCTGCTTAGTACTTGGATGGGAGACCGCCTGGGAATACCAGGTGCTGTAAGCTTTTGCCTTTTCTTCACTATTTATATAATATGCTGGCTTTTAGAAAGACGTGTTTTACCGCTCTATTTATTACAATCATTTAAATGTATTATAGAGTTTTAAGTGTTTTACATGTTTTTTAGGCCATTTTATTACTCTTAACATTTTAAGTGAGTGTGTGTCTTTAAAAAATGGATGGTTGGCCTGCCATGTGACTAGACACATGACAGGAAGCAGGAAGTACAACTGTATAAGAGAGCAGCATGACAAACAAAGGACAGTCACCAAACTGTTGGATTGAGGAGTTGCTAATTTTAGAGCTCACCTTTCCATTCACCACCTGCAAACTTTGGATTACACTTTCTGTGGATTGTATATACACCGGTGGACACTCACATTGGACTTATCAACACACTGGGATTCTTGGACTGTTTTTAGGGTATGGACAAATGAACTGTATTCTTTTAACAGCGTTTACCTCGTTTTATCGTGTTGTTTTAAAGTCTTTTATGTGAACCTTGTAAATAAACCAAATCTATTTAAACCAATCTTCTTTTATGTCTCATTCTTTTAACCACTAGTCATCTCTCACAGTTAAATCTGATCCCATTTTAGTCTTGTAACTCGACTGATAAGGCCGATTGTTACACTTGGATGGGAGACCGCCTGGGAATACCAGGTGCTGTAAGCTTTTGCCTTTTCTTCACTATTTATATAATATGCTGGCTTTTACGGAGGCTGATCTTTAAATAGCCCACTTTTTGGAGCAGCCCTCGCTTACGGCCATACCGCGCTGAGAGCGCCCGATCTCGTCTGATCTCGGAAGCTAAGCAGCGTCGGGCCTGCTTAGTACTTGGATGGGAGACCGCCTGGGAATACCAGGTGCTGTAAGCTTTTGCCTTTTCTTCACTATTTATATAATATGCTGGCTTTTACGGAGGCTGATCTTTAAATAGCCCACTTTTTGGAGCAGCCCTCGCTTACGGCCATACCGCGCTGAGAGCGCCCGATCTCGTCTGATCTCGGAAGCTAAGCAGCGTCGGGCCTGCTTAGTACTTGGATGGGAGACCGCCTGGGAATACCAGGTGCTGTAAGCTTTTGCCTTTTCTTCACTATTTATATAATATGCTGGCTTTTAGAAAGACGTGTTTTACCGCTCTATTTATTACAATCATTTAAATGTATTATAGAGTTTTAAGTGTTTTACATGTTTTTTAGGCCATTTTATTACTCTTAACATTTTAAGTGAGTGTGTGTCTTTAAAAAATGGATGGTTGGCCTGCCATGTGACTAGACACATGACAGGAAGCAGGAAGTACAACTGTATAAGAGAGCAGCATGACAAACAAAGGACAGTCACCAAACTGTTGGATTGAGGAGTTGCTAATTTTAGAGCTCACCTTTCCATTCACCACCTGCAAACTTTGGATTACACTTTCTGTGGATTGTATATACACCGGTGGACACTCACATTGGACTTATCAACACACTGGGATTCTTGGACTGTTTTTAGGGTATGGACAAATGAACTGTATTCTTTTAACAGCGTTTACCTCGTTTTATCGTGTTGTTTTAAAGTCTTTTATGTGAACCTTGTAAATAAACCAAATCTATTTAAACCAATCTTCTTTTATGTCTCATTCTTTTAACCACTAGTCATCTCTCACAGTTAAATCTGACCCCATTTTAGTCTTGTAACTCGGCTGATAAGGCCGATTGTTACACTTGGATGGGAGACCGCCTGGGATTACCAGGTGCTGTAAGCTTTTGCCTTTTCTTCACTATTTATATAATATGCTGGCTTTTACGGAGGCTGATCTTTAAATAGCCCACTTTTTGGAGCAGCCCTCGCTTACGGCCATACTGCGCTGAGAGCGCCCTATCTCGTCTGATCTCGGAAGCTAAGCAGCGTCGGGCCTGCTTAGTACTTGGATGGGAGACCGCCTGGGAATACCAGGTGCTGTAAGCTTTTGCCTTTTCTTCACTATTTATATAATATGCTGGCTTTTAGAAAGACGTGTTTTACCGCTCTATTTATTACAATCATTTAAATGTATTATAGAGTTTTAAGTGTTTTACATGTTTTTTAGGCCATTTTATTACTCTTAACATTTTAAGTGAGTGTGTGTCTATAAAAAATGGATGGTTGGCCTGCCATGTGACTAGACACATGACAGGAAGCAGGAAGTACAACTGTATAAGAGAGCAGCATGACAAACAAAGGACAGTCACCAAACTGTTGGATTGAGGAGTTGCTAATTTTAGAGCTCACCTTTCCATTCACCACCTGCAAACTTTGGATTACACTTTCTGTGGATTGTATATACACCGGTGGACACTCACATTGGACTTATCAACACACTGGGATTCTTGGACTGTTTTTAGGGTATGGACAAATGAACTGTATTCTTTTAACAGCGTTTACCTCGTTTTATCGTGTTGTTTTAAAGTCTTTTATGTGAACCTTGTAAATAAACCAAATCTATTTAAACCAATCTTCTTTTATGTCTCATTCTTTTAACCACTAGTCATCTCTCACAGTTAAATCTGATCCCATTTTAGTCTTGTAACTCGGCTGATAAGGCCGATTGTTACACTTGGATGGGAGACCGCCTGGGAATACCAGGTGCTGTAAGCTTTTGCCTTTTCTTCACTATTTATATAATATGCTGGCTTTTACGGAGGCTGATCTTTAAATAGCCCACTTTTTGGAGCAGCCCTCGCTTACGGCCATACCGCGCTGAGAGCGCCCGATCTCGTCTGATCTCGGAAGCTAAGCAGCGTCGGGCCTGCTTAGTACTTGGATGGGAGACCGCCTGGGAATACCAGGTGCTGTAAGCTTTTGCCTTTTCTTCACTATTTATATAATATGCTGGCTTTTACGGAGGCTGATCTTTAAATAGCCCACTTTTTGGAGCAGCCCTCGCTTACGGCCATACCGCGCTGAGAGCGCCCGATCTCGTCTGATCTCGGAAGCTAAGCAGCGTCGGGCCTGCTTAGTACTTGGATGGGAGACCGCCTGGGAATACCAGGTGCTGTAAGCTTTTGCCTTTTCTTCACTATTTATATAATATGCTGGCTTTTAGAAAGACGTGTTTTACCGCTCTATTTATTACAATCATTTAAATGTATTATAGAGTTTTAAGTGTTTTACATGTTTTTTAGGCCATTTTATTACTCTTAACATTTTAAGTGAGTGTGTGTCTTTAAAAAATGGATGGTTGGCCTGCCATGTGACTAGACACATGACAGGAAGCAGGAAGTACAACTGTATAAGAGAGCAGCATGACAAACAAAGGACAGTCACCAAACTGTTGGATTGAGGAGTTGCTAATTTTAGAGCTCACCTTTCCATTCACCACCTGCAAACTTTGGATTACACTTTCTGTGGATTGTATATACACCGGTGGACACTCACATTGGACTTATCAACACACTGGGATTCTTGGACTGTTTTTAGGGTATGGACAAATGAACTGTATTCTTTTAACAGCGTTTACCTCGTTTTATCGTGTTGTTTTAAAGTCTTTTATGTGAACCTTGTAAATAAACCAAATCTATTTAAACCAATCTTCTTTTATGTCTCATTCTTTTAACCACTAGTCATCTCTCACAGTTAAATCTGACCCCATTTTAGTCTTGTAACTCGGCTGATAAGGCCGATTGTTACACTTGGATGGGAGACCGCCTGGGATTACCAGGTGCTGTAAGCTTTTGCCTTTTCTTCACTATTTATATAATATGCTGGCTTTTACGGAGGCTGATCTTTAAATAGCCCACTTTTTGGAGCAGCCCTCGCTTACGGCCATACCGCGCTGAGAGCGCCCGATCTCGTCTGATCTCGGAAGCTAAGCAGCGTCGGGCCTGCTTAGTACTTGGATGGGAGACCGCCTGGGAATACCAGGTGCTGTAAGCTTTTGCCTTTTCTTCACTATTTATATAATATGCTGGCTTTTAGAAAGACGTGTTTTACCGCTCTATTTATTACAATCATTTAAATGTATTATAGAGTTTTAAGTGTTTTACATGTTTTTTAGGCCATTTTATTACTCTTAACATTTTAAGTGAGTGTGTGTCTTTAAAAAATGGATGGTTGGCCTGCCATGTGACTAGACACATGACAGGAAGCAGGAAGTACAACTGTATAAGAGAGCAGCATGACAAACAAAGGACAGTCACCAAACTGTTGGATTGAGGAGTTGCTAATTTTAGAGCTCACCTTTCCATTCACCACCTGCAAACTTTGGATTACACTTTCTGTGGATTGTATATACACCGGTGGACACTCACATTGGACTTATCAACACACTGGGATTCTTGGACTGTTTTTAGGGTATGGACAAATGAACTGTATTCTTTTAACAGCGTTTACCTCGTTTTATCGTGTTGTTTTAAAGTCTTTTATGTGAACCTTGTAAATAAACCAAATCTATTTAAACCAATCTTCTTTTATGTCTCATTCTTTTAACCACTAGTCATCTCTCACAGTTAAATCTGATCCCATTTTAGTCTTGTAACTCGACTGATAAGGCCGATTGTTACACTTGGATGGGAGACCGCCTGGGAATACCAGGTGCTGTAAGCTTTTGCCTTTTCTTCACTATTTATATAATATGCTGGCTTTTACGGAGGCTGATCTTTAAATAGCCCACTTTTTGGAGCAGCCCTCGCTTACGGCCATACCGCGCTGAGAGCGCCCGATCTCGTCTGATCTCGGAAGCTAAGCAGCGTCGGGCCTGCTTAGTACTTGGATGGGAGACCGCCTGGGAATACCAGGTGCTGTAAGCTTTTGCCTTTTCTTCACTATTTATATAATATGCTGGCTTTTACGGAGGCTGATCTTTAAATAGCCCACTTTTTGGAGCAGCCCTCGCTTACGGCCATACCGCGCTGAGAGCGCCCGATCTCGTCTGATCTCGGAAGCTAAGCAGCGTCGGGCCTGCTTAGTACTTGGATGGGAGACCGCCTGGGAATACCAGGTGCTGTAAGCTTTTGCCTTTTCTTCACTATTTATATAATATGCTGGCTTTTAGAAAGACGTGTTTTACCGCTCTATTTATTACAATCATTTAAATGTATTATAGAGTTTTAAGTGTTTTACATGTTTTTTAGGCCATTTTATTACTCTTAACATTTTAAGTGAGTGTGTGTCTTTAAAAAATGGATGGTTGGCCTGCCATGTGACTAGACACATGACAGGAAGCAGGAAGTACAACTGTATAAGAGAGCAGCATGACAAACAAAGGACAGTCACCAAACTGTTGGATTGAGGAGTTGCTAATTTTAGAGCTCACCTTTCCATTCACCACCTGCAAACTTTGGATTACACTTTCTGTGGATTGTATATACACCGGTGGACACTCACATTGGACTTATCAACACACTGGGATTCTTGGACTGTTTTTAGGGTATGGACAAATGAACTGTATTCTTTTAACAGCGTTTACCTCGTTTTATCGTGTTGTTTTAAAGTCTTTTATGTGAACCTTGTAAATAAACCAAATCTATTTAAACCAATCTTCTTTTATGTCTCATTCTTTTAACCACTAGTCATCTCTCACAGTTAAATCTGACCCCATTTTAGTCTTGTAACTCGGCTGATAAGGCCGATTGTTACACTTGGATGGGAGACCGCCTGGGATTACCAGGTGCTGTAAGCTTTTGCCTTTTCTTCACTATTTATATAATATGCTGGCTTTTACGGAGGCTGATCTTTAAATAGCCCACTTTTTGGAGCAGCCCTCGCTTACGGCCATACCGCGCTGAGAGCGCCCTATCTCGTCTGATCTCGGAAGCTAAGCAGCGTCGGGCCTGCTTAGTACTTGGATGGGAGACCGCCTGGGAATACCAGGTGCTGTAAGCTTTTGCCTTTTCTTCACTATTTATATAATATGCTGGCTTTTAGAAAGACGTGTTTTACCGCTCTATTTATTACAATCATTTAAATGTATTATAGAGTTTTAAGTGTTTTACATGTTTTTTAGGCCATTTTATTACTCTTAACATTTTAAGTGAGTGTGTGTCTATAAAAAATGGATGGTTGGCCTGCCATGTGACTAGACACATGACAGGAAGCAGGAAGTACAACTGTATAAGAGAGCAGCATGACAAACAAAGGACAGTCACCAAACTGTTGGATTGAGGAGTTGCTAATTTTAGAGCTCACCTTTCCATTCACCACCTGCAAACTTTGGATTACACTTTCTGTGGATTGTATATACACCGGTGGACACTCACATTGGACTTATCAACACACTGGGATTCTTGGACTGTTTTTAGGGTATGGACAAATGAACTGTATTCTTTTAACAGCGTTTACCTCGTTTTATCGTGTTGTTTTAAAGTCTTTTATGTGAACCTTGTAAATAAACCAAATCTATTTAAACCAATCTTCTTTTATGTCTCATTCTTTTAACCACTAGTCATCTCTCACAGTTAAATCTGATCCCATTTTAGTCTTGTAACTCGGCTGATAAGGCCGATTGTTACACTTGGATGGGAGACCGCCTGGGAATACCAGGTGCTGTAAGCTTTTGCCTTTTCTTCACTATTTATATAATATGCTGGCTTTTACGGAGGCTGATCTTTAAATAGCCCACTTTTTGGAGCAGCCCTCGCTTACGGCCATACCGCGCTGAGAGCGCCCGATCTCGTCTGATCTCGGAAGCTAAGCAGCGTCGGGCCTGCTTAGTACTTGGATGGGAGACCGCCTGGGAATACCAGGTGCTGTAAGCTTTTGCCTTTTCTTCACTATTTATATAATATGCTGGCTTTTACGGAGGCTGATCTTTAAATAGCCCACTTTTTGGAGCAGCCCTCGCTTACGGCCATACCGCGCTGAGAGCGCCCGATCTCGTCTGATCTCGGAAGCTAAGCAGCGTCGGGCCTGCTTAGTACTTGGATGGGAGACCGCCTGGGAATACCAGGTGCTGTAAGCTTTTGCCTTTTCTTCACTATTTATATAATATGCTGGCTTTTAGAAAGACGTGTTTTACCGCTCTATTTATTACAATCATTTAAATGTATTATAGAGTTTTAAGTGTTTTACATGTTTTTTAGGCCATTTTATTACTCTTAACATTTTAAGTGAGTGTGTGTCTTTAAAAAATGGATGGTTGGCCTGCCATGTGACTAGACACATGACAGGAAGCAGGAAGTACAACTGTATAAGAGAGCAGCATGACAAACAAAGGACAGTCACCAAACTGTTGGATTGAGGAGTTGCTAATTTTAGAGCTCACCTTTCCATTCACCACCTGCAAACTTTGGATTACACTTTCTGTGGATTGTATATACACCGGTGGACACTCACATTGGACTTATCAACACACTGGGATTCTTGGACTGTTTTTAGGGTATGGACAAATGAACTGTATTCTTTTAACAGCGTTTACCTCGTTTTATCGTGTTGTTTTAAAGTCTTTTATGTGAACCTTGTAAATAAACCAAATCTATTTAAACCAATCTTCTTTTATGTCTCATTCTTTTAACCACTAGTCATCTCTCACAGTTAAATCTGACCCCATTTTAGTCTTGTAACTCGGCTGATAAGGCCGATTGTTACACTTGGATGGGAGACCGCCTGGGATTACCAGGTGCTGTAAGCTTTTGCCTTTTCTTCACTATTTATATAATATGCTGGCTTTTACGGAGGCTGATCTTTAAATAGCCCACTTTTTGGAGCAGCCCTCGCTTACGGCCATACCGCGCTGAGAGCGCCCGATCTCGTCTGATCTCGGAAGCTAAGCAGCGTCGGGCCTGCTTAGTACTTGGATGGGAGACCGCCTGGGAATACCAGGTGCTGTAAGCTTTTGCCTTTTCTTCACTATTTATATAATATGCTGGCTTTTAGAAAGACGTGTTTTACCGCTCTATTTATTACAATCATTTAAATGTATTATAGAGTTTTAAGTGTTTTACATGTTTTTTAGGCCATTTTATTACTCTTAACATTTTAAGTGAGTGTGTGTCTTTAAAAAATGGATGGTTGGCCTGCCATGTGACTAGACACATGACAGGAAGCAGGAAGTACAACTGTATAAGAGAGCAGCATGACAAACAAAGGACAGTCACCAAACTGTTGGATTGAGGAGTTGCTAATTTTAGAGCTCACCTTTCCATTCACCACCTGCAAACTTTGGATTACACTTTCTGTGGATTGTATATACACCGGTGGACACTCACATTGGACTTATCAACACACTGGGATTCTTGGACTGTTTTTAGGGTATGGACAAATGAACTGTATTCTTTTAACAGCGTTTACCTCGTTTTATCGTGTTGTTTTAAAGTCTTTTATGTGAACCTTGTAAATAAACCAAATCTATTTAAACCAATCTTCTTTTATGTCTCATTCTTTTAACCACTAGTCATCTCTCACAGTTAAATCTGATCCCATTTTAGTCTTGTAACTCGACTGATAAGGCCGATTGTTACACTTGGATGGGAGACCGCCTGGGAATACCAGGTGCTGTAAGCTTTTGCCTTTTCTTCACTATTTATATAATATGCTGGCTTTTACGGAGGCTGATCTTTAAATAGCCCACTTTTTGGAGCAGCCCTCGCTTACGGCCATACCGCGCTGAGAGCGCCCGATCTCGTCTGATCTCGGAAGCTAAGCAGCGTCGGGCCTGCTTAGTACTTGGATGGGAGACCGCCTGGGAATACCAGGTGCTGTAAGCTTTTGCCTTTTCTTCACTATTTATATAATATGCTGGCTTTTACGGAGGCTGATCTTTAAATAGCCCACTTTTTGGAGCAGCCCTCGCTTACGGCCATACCGCGCTGAGAGCGCCCGATCTCGTCTGATCTCGGAAGCTAAGCAGCGTCGGGCCTGCTTAGTACTTGGATGGGAGACCGCCTGGGAATACCAGGTGCTGTAAGCTTTTGCCTTTTCTTCACTATTTATATAATATGCTGGCTTTTAGAAAGACGTGTTTTACCGCTCTATTTATTACAATCATTTAAATGTATTATAGAGTTTTAAGTGTTTTACATGTTTTTTAGGCCATTTTATTACTCTTAACATTTTAAGTGAGTGTGTGTCTTTAAAAAATGGATGGTTGGCCTGCCATGTGACTAGACACATGACAGGAAGCAGGAAGTACAACTGTATAAGAGAGCAGCATGACAAACAAAGGACAGTCACCAAACTGTTGGATTGAGGAGTTGCTAATTTTAGAGCTCACCTTTCCATTCACCACCTGCAAACTTTGGATTACACTTTCTGTGGATTGTATATACACCGGTGGACACTCACATTGGACTTATCAACACACTGGGATTCTTGGACTGTTTTTAGGGTATGGACAAATGAACTGTATTCTTTTAACAGCGTTTACCTCGTTTTATCGTGTTGTTTTAAAGTCTTTTATGTGAACCTTGTAAATAAACCAAATCTATTTAAACCAATCTTCTTTTATGTCTCATTCTTTTAACCACTAGTCATCTCTCACAGTTAAATCTGACCCCATTTTAGTCTTGTAACTCGGCTGATAAGGCCAATTGTTACACTTGGATGGGAGACCGCCTGGGATTACCAGGTGCTGTAAGCTTTTGCCTTTTCTTCACTATTTATATAATATGCTGGCTTTTACGGAGGCTGATCTTTAAATAGCCCACTTTTTGGAGCAGCCCTCGCTTACGGCCATACCCTGCTGAGAGCGCCCGATCTCGTCTGATCTCGGAAGCTAAGCAGCGTCGGGCCTGCTTAGTACTTGGATGGGAGACCGCCTGGGAATACCAGGTGCTGTAAGCTTTTGCCTTTTCTTCACTATTTATATAATATGCTGGCTTTTAGAAAGACGTGTTTTACCGCTCTATTTATTACAATCATTTAAATGTATTATAGAGTTTTAAGTGTTTTACATGTTTTTTAGGCCATTTTATTACTCTTAACATTTTAAGTGAGTGTGTGTCTTTAAAAAATGGATGGTTGGCCTGCCATGTGACTAGACACATGACAGGAAGCAGGAAGTACAACTGTATAAGAGAGCAGCATGACAAACAAAGGACAGTCACCAAACTGTTGGATTGAGGAGTTGCTAATTTTAGAGCTCACCTTTCCATTCACCACCTGCAAACTTTGGATTACACTTTCTGTGGATTGTATATACACCGGTGGACACTCACATTGGACTTATCAACACACTGGGATTCTTGGACTGTTTTTAGGGTATGGACAAATGAACTGTATTCTTTTAACAGCGTTTACCTCGTTTTATCGTGTTGTTTTAAAGTCTTTTATGTGAACCTTGTAAATAAACCAAATCTATTTAAACCAATCTTCTTTTATGTCTCATTCTTTTAACCACTAGTCATCTCTCACAGTTAAATCTGATCCCATTTTAGTCTTGTAACTCGACTGATAAGGCCGATTGTTACACTTGGATGGGAGACCGCCTGGGAATACCAGGTGCTGTAAGCTTTTGCCTTTTCTTCACTATTTATATAATATGCTGGCTTTTACGGAGGCTGATCTTTAAATAGCCCACTTTTTGGAGCAGCCCTCGCTTACGGCCATACCGCGCTGAGATCGCCCGATCTCGTCTGATCTCGGAAGCTAAGCAGCGTCGGGCCTGCTTAGTACTTGGATGGGAGACCGCCTGGGAATACCAGGTGCTGTAAGCTTTTGCCTTTTCTTCACTATTTATATAATATGCTGGCTTTTACGGAGGCTGATCTTTAAATAGCCCACTTTTTGGAGCAGCCCTCGCTTACGGCCATACCGCGCTGAGAGCGCCCGATCTCGTCTGATCTCGGAAGCTAAGCAGCGTCGGGCCTGCTTAGTACTTGGATGGGAGACCGCCTGGGAATACCAGGTGCTGTAAGCTTTTGCCTTTTCTTCACTATTTATATAATATGCTGGCTTTTAGAAAGACGTGTTTTACCGCTCTATTTATTACAATCATTTAAATGTATTATAGAGTTTTAAGTGTTTTACATGTTTTTTAGGCCATTTTATTACTCTTAACATTTTAAGTGAGTGTGTGTCTTTAAAAAATGGATGGTTGGCCTGCCATGTGACTAGACACATGACAGGAAGCAGGAAGTACAACTGTATAAGAGAGCAGCATGACAAACAAAGGACAGTCACCAAACTGTTGGATTGAGGAGTTGCTAATTTTAGAGCTCACCTTTCCATTCACCACCTGCAAACTTTGGATTACACTTTCTGTGGATTGTATATACACCGGTGGACACTCACATTGGACTTATCAACACACTGGGATTCTTGGACTGTTTTTAGGGTATGGACAAATGAACTGTATTCTTTTAACAGCGTTTACCTCGTTTTATCGTGTTGTTTTAAAGTCTTTTATGTGAACCTTGTAAATAAACCAAATCTATTTAAACCAATCTTCTTTTATGTCTCATTCTTTTAACCACTAGTCATCTCTCACAGTTAAATCTGACCCCATTTTAGTCTTGTAACTCGGCTGATAAGGCCGATTGTTACACTTGGATGGGAGACCGCCTGGGATTACCAGGTGCTGTAAGCTTTTGCCTTTTCTTCACTATTTATATAATATGCTGGCTTTTACGGAGGCTGATCTTTAAATAGCCCACTTTTTGGAGCAGCCCTCGCTTACGGCCATACCGCGCTGAGAGCGCCCGATCTCGTCTGATCTCGGAAGCTAAGCAGCGTCGGGCCTGCTTAGTACTTGGATGGGAGACCGCCTGGGAATACCAGGTGCTGTAAGCTTTTGCCTTTTCTTCACTATTTATATAATATGCTGGCTTTTAGAAAGACGTGTTTTACCGCTCTATTTATTACAATCATTTAAATGTATTATAGAGTTTTAAGTGTTTTACATGTTTTTTAGGCCATTTTATTACTCTTAACATTTTAAGTGAGTGTGCGTCTTTAAAAAATGGATGGTTGGCCTGCCATGTGACTAGACACATGACAGGAAGCAGGAAGTACAACTGTATAAGAGAGCAGCATGACAAACAAAGGACAGTCACCAAACTGTTGGATTGAGGAGTTGCTAATTTTAGAGCTCACCTTTCCATTCACCACCTGCAAACTTTGGATTACACTTTCTGTGGATTGTATATACACCGGTGGACACTCACATTGGACTTATCAACACACTGGGATTCTTGGACTGTTTTTAGGGTATGGACAAATGAACTGTATTCTTTTAACAGCGTTTACCTCGTTTTATCGTGTTGTTTTAAAGTCTTTTATGTGAACCTTGTAAATAAACCAAATCTATTTAAACCAATCTTCTTTTATGTCTCATTCTTTTAACCACTAGTCATCTCTCACAGTTAAATCTGACCCCATTTTAGTCTTGTAACTCGGCTGATAAGGCCGATTGTTACACTTGGATGGGAGACCGCCTGGGATTACCAGGTGCTGTAAGCTTTTGCCTTTTCTTCACTATTTATATAATATGCTGGCTTTTACGGAGGCTGATCTTTAAATAGCCCACTTTTTGGAGCAGCCCTCGCTTACGGCCATACCGCGCTGAGAGCGCCCGATCTCGTCTGATCTCGGAAGCTAAGCAGCGTCGGGCCTGCTTAGTACTTGGATGGGAGACCGCCTGGGAATACCAGGTGCTGTAAGCTTTTGCCTTTTCTTCACTATTTATATAATATGCTGGCTTTTAGAAAGACGTGTTTTACCGCTCTATTTATTACAATCATTTAAATGTATTATAGAGTTTTAAGTGTTTTACATGTTTTTTAGGCCATTTTATTACTCTTAACATTTTAAGTGAGTGTGCGTCTTTAAAAAATGGATGGTTGGCCTGCCATGTGACTAGACACATGACAGGAAGCAGGAAGTACAACTGTATAAGAGAGCAGCATGACAAACAAAGGACAGTCACCAAACTGTTGGATTGAGGAGTTGCTAATTTTAGAGCTCACCTTTCCATTCACCACCTGCAAACTTTGGATTACACTTTCTGTGGATTGTATATACACCGGTGGACACTCACATTGGACTTATCAACACACTGGGATTCTTGGACTGTTTTTAGGGTATGGACAAATGAACTGTATTCTTTTAACAGCGTTTACCTCGTTTTATCGTGTTGTTTTAAAGTCTTTTATGTGAACCTTGTAAATAAACCAAATCTATTTAAACCAATCTTCTTTTATGTCTCATTCTTTTAACCACTCGTCATCTCTCACAGTTAAATCTGACCCCATTTTAGTCTTGTAACTCGGCTGATAAGGCCGATTGTTACACTTGGATGGGAGACCGCCTGGGATTACCAGGTGCTGTAAGCTTTTGCCTTTTCTTCACTATTTATATAATATGCTGGCTTTCACGGAGGCTGATCTTTAAATAGCCCACTTTTTGGAGCAGCCCTCGCTTACGGCCATACCGCGCTGAGAGCGCCCGATCTCGTCTGATCTCGGAAGCTAAGCAGCGTCGGGCCTGCTTAGTACTTGGATGGGAGACCGCCTGGGAATACCAGGTGCTGTAAGCTTTTGCCTTTTCTTCACTATTTATATAATATGCTGGCTTTACGGAGGCTGATCTTTAAATAGCCCACTTTTTGGAGCAGCCCTCGCTTACGGCCATACCGCGCTGAGAGCGCCCGATCTCGTCTGATCTCGGAAGCTAAGCAGCGTCGGGCCTGCTTAGTACTTGGATGGGAGACCGCCTGGGAATACCAGGTGCTGTAAGCTTTTGCCTTTTCTTCACTATTTATATAATATGCTGGCTTTTAGAAAGACGTGTTTTACCGCTCTATTTATTACAATCATTTAAATGTATTATAGAGTTTTAAGTGTTTTACATGTTTTTTAGGCCATTTTATTACTCTTAACATTTTAAGTGAGTGTGTGTCTTTAAAAAATGGATGGTTGGCCTGCCATGTGACTAGACACATGACAGGAAGCAGGAAGTACAACTGTATAAGAGAGCAGCATGACAAACAAAGGACAGTCACCAAACTGTTGGATTGAGGAGTTGCTAATTTTAGAGCTCACCTTTCCATTCACCACCTGCAAACTTTGGATTACACTTTCTGTGGATTGTATATACACCGGTGGACACTCACATTGGACTTATCAACACACTGGGATTCTTGGACTGTTTTTAGGGTATGGACAAATGAACTGTATTCTTTTAACAGCGTTTACCTCGTTTTATCGTGTTGTTTTAAAGTCTTTTATGTGAACCTTGTAAATAAACCAAATCTATTTAAACCAATCTTCTTTTATGTCTCATTCTTTTAACCACTAGTCATCTCTCACAGTTAAATCTGACCCCATTTTAGTCTTGTAACTCGGCTGATAAGGCCGATTGTTACACTTGGATGGGAGACCGCCTGGGATTACCAGGTGCTGTAAGCTTTTGCCTTTTCTTCACTATTTATATAATATGCTGGCTTTTACGGAGGCTGATTTTTAAATAGCCCACTTTTTGGAGCAGCCCTCGCTTACGGCCATACTGCGCTGAGAGCGCCCTATCTCGTCTGATCTCGGAAGCTAAGCAGCGTCGGGCCTGCTTAGTACTTGGATGGGAGACCGCCTGGGAATACCAGGTGCTGTAAGCTTTTGCCTTTTCTTCACTATTTATATAATATGCTGGCTTTTAGAAAGACGTGTTTTACCGCTCTATTTATTACAATCATTTAAATGTATTATAGAGTTTTAAGTGTTTTACATGTTTTTTAGGCCATTTTATTACTCTTAACATTTTAAGTGAGTGTGTGTCTATAAAAAATGGATGGTTGGCCTGCCATGTGACTAGACACATGACAGGAAGCAGGAAGTACAACTGTATAAGAGAGCAGCATGACAAACAAAGGACAGTCACCAAACTGTTGGATTGAGGAGTTGCTAATTTTAGAGCTCACCTTTCCATTCACCACCTGCAAACTTTGGATTACACTTTCTGTGGATTGTATATACACCGGTGGACACTCACATTGGACTTATCAACACACTGGGATTCTTGGACTGTTTTTAGGGTATGGACAAATGAACTGTATTCTTTTAACAGCGTTTACCTCGTTTTATCGTGTTGTTTTAAAGTCTTTTATGTGAACCTTGTAAATAAACCAAATCTATTTAAACCAATCTTCTTTTATGTCTCATTCTTTTAACCACTAGTCATCTCTCACAGTTAAATCTGATCCCATTTTAGTCTTGTAACTCGGCTGATAAGGCCGATTGTTACACTTGGATGGGAGACCGCCTGGGAATACCAGGTGCTGTAAGCTTTTGCCTTTTCTTCACTATTTATATAATATGCTGGCTTTTACGGAGGCTGATCTTTAAATAGCCCACTTTTTGGAGCAGCCCTCGCTTACGGCCATACCGCGCTGAGAGCGCCCGATCTCGTCTGATCTCGGAAGCTAAGCAGCGTCGGGCCTGCTTAGTACTTGGATGGGAGACCGCCTGGGAATACCAGGTGCTGTAAGCTTTTGCCTTTTCTTCACTATTTATATAATATGCTGGCTTTTAGAAAGACGTGTTTTACCGCTCTATTTATTACAATCATTTAAATGTATTATAGAGTTTTAAGTGTTTTACATGTTTTTTAGGCCATTTTATTACTCTTAACATTTTAAGTGAGTGTGCGTCTTTAAAAAATGGATGGTTGGCCTGCCATGTGACTAGACACATGACAGGAAGCAGGAAGTACAACTGTATAAGAGAGCAGCATGACAAACAAAGGACAGTCACCAAACTGTTGGATTGAGGAGTTGCTAATTTTAGAGCTCACCTTTCCATTCACCACCTGCAAACTTTGGATTACACTTTCTGTGGATTGTATATACACCGGTGGACACTCACATTGGACTTATCAACACACTGGGATTCTTGGACTGTTTTTAGGGTATGGACAAATGAACTGTATTCTTTTAACAGCGTTTACCTCGTTTTATCGTGTTGTTTTAAAGTCTTTTATGTGAACCTTGTAAATAAACCAAATCTATTTAAACCAATCTTCTTTTATGTCTCATTCTTTTAACCACTAGTCATCTCTCACAGTTAAATCTGACCCCATTTTAGTCTTGTAACTCGGCTGATAAGGCCGATTGTTACACTTGGATGGGAGACCGCCTGGGATTACCAGGTGCTGTAAGCTTTTGCCTTTTCTTCACTATTTATATAATATGCTGGCTTTCACGGAGGCTGATCTTTAAATAGCCCACTTTTTGGAGCAGCCCTCGCTTACGGCCATACCGCGCTGAGAGCGCCCGATCTCGTCTGATCTCGGAAGCTAAGCAGCGTCGGGCCTGCTTAGTACTTGGATGGGAGACCGCCTGGGAATACCAGGTGCTGTAAGCTTTTGCCTTTTCTTCACTATTTATATAATATGCTGGCTTTACGGAGGCTGATCTTTAAATAGCCCACTTTTTGGAGCAGCCCTCGCTTACGGCCATACCGCGCTGAGAGCGCCCGATCTCGTCTGATCTCGGAAGCTAAGCAGCGTCGGGCCTGCTTAGTACTTGGATGGGAGACCGCCTGGGAATACCAGGTGCTGTAAGCTTTTGCCTTTTCTTCACTATTTATATAATATGCTGGCTTTTAGAAAGACGTGTTTTACCGCTCTATTTATTACAATCATTTAAATGTATTATAGAGTTTTAAGTGTTTTACATGTTTTTTAGGCCATTTTATTACTCTTAACATTTTAAGTGAGTGTGTGTCTTTAAAAAATGGATGGTTGGCCTGCCATGTGACTAGACACATGACAGGAAGCAGGAAGTACAACTGTATAAGAGAGCAGCATGACAAACAAAGGACAGTCACCAAACTGTTGGATTGAGGAGTTGCTAATTTTAGAGCTCACCTTTCCATTCACCACCTGCAAACTTTGGATTACACTTTCTGTGGATTGTATATACACCGGTGGACACTCACATTGGACTTATCAACACACTGGGATTCTTGGACTGTTTTTAGGGTATGGACAAATGAACTGTATTCTTTTAACAGCGTTTACCTCGTTTTATCGTGTTGTTTTAAAGTCTTTTATGTGAACCTTGTAAATAAACCAAATCTATTTAAACCAATCTTCTTTTATGTCTCATTCTTTTAACCACTAGTCATCTCTCACAGTTAAATCTGACCCCATTTTAGTCTTGTAACTCGGCTGATAAGGCCGATTGTTACACTTGGATGGGAGACCGCCTGGGATTACCAGGTGCTGTAAGCTTTTGCCTTTTCTTCACTATTTATATAATATGCTGGCTTTTACGGAGGCTGATCTTTAAATAGCCCACTTTTTGGAGCAGCCCTCGCTTACGGCCATACCGCGCTGAGAGCGCCCGATCTCGTCTGATCTCGGAAGCTAAGCAGCGTCGGGCCTGCTTAGTACTTGGATGGGAGACCGCCTGGGAATACCAGGTGCTGTAAGCTTTTGCCTTTTCTTCACTATTTATATAATATGCTGGCTTTTAGAAAGACGTGTTTTACCGCTCTATTTATTACAATCATTTAAATGTATTATAGAGTTTTAAGTGTTTTACATGTTTTTTAGGCCATTTTATTACTCTTAACATTTTAAGTGAGTGTGTGTCTTTAAAAAATGGATGGTTGGCCTGCCATGTGACTAGACACATGACAGGAAGCAGGAAGTACAACTGTATAAGAGAGCAGCATGACAAACAAAGGACAGTCACCAAACTGTTGGATTGAGGAGTTGCTAATTTTAGAGCTCACCTTTCCATTCACCACCTGCAAACTTTGGATTACACTTTCTGTGGATTGTATATACACCGGTGGACACTCACATTGGACTTATCAACACACTGGGATTCTTGGACTGTTTTTAGGGTATGGACAAATGAACTGTATTCTTTTAACAGCGTTTACCTCGTTTTATCGTGTTGTTTTAAAGTCTTTTATGTGAACCTTGTAAATAAACCAAATCTATTTAAACCAATCTTCTTTTATGTCTCATTCTTTTAACCACTAGTCATCTCTCACAGTTAAATCTGATCCCATTTTAGTCTTGTAACTCGACTGATAAGGCCGATTGTTACACTTGGATGGGAGACCGCCTGGGAATACCAGGTGCTGTAAGCTTTTGCCTTTTCTTCACTATTTATATAATATGCTGGCTTTTACGGAGGCTGATCTTTAAATAGCCCACTTTTTGGAGCAGCCCTCGCTTACGGCCATACCGCGCTGAGAGCGCCCGATCTCGTCTGATCTCGGAAGCTAAGCAGCGTCGGGCCTGCTTAGTACTTGGATGGGAGACCGCCTGGGAATACCAGGTGCTGTAAGCTTTTGCCTTTTCTTCACTATTTATATAATATGCTGGCTTTTACGGAGGCTGATCTTTAAATAGCCCACTTTTTGGAGCAGCCCTCGCTTACGGCCATACCGCGCTGAGAGCGCCCGATCTCGTCTGATCTCGGAAGCTAAGCAGCGTCGGGCCTGCTTAGTACTTGGATGGGAGACCGCCTGGGAATACCAGGTGCTGTAAGCTTTTGCCTTTTCTTCACTATTTATATAATATGCTGGCTTTTAGAAAGACGTGTTTTACCGCTCTATTTATTACAATCATTTAAATGTATTATAGAGTTTTAAGTGTTTTACATGTTTTTTAGGCCATTTTATTACTCTTAACATTTTAAGTGAGTGTGTGTCTTTAAAAAATGGATGGTTGGCCTGCCATGTGACTAGACACATGACAGGAAGCAGGAAGTACAACTGTATAAGAGAGCAGCATGACAAACAAAGGACAGTCACCAAACTGTTGGATTGAGGAGTTGCTAATTTTAGAGCTCACCTTTCCATTCACCACCTGCAAACTTTGGATTACACTTTCTGTGGATTGTATATACACCGGTGGACACTCACATTGGACTTATCAACACACTGGGATTCTTGGACTGTTTTTAGGGTATGGACAAATGAACTGTATTCTTTTAACAGCGTTTACCTCGTTTTATCGTGTTGTTTTAAAGTCTTTTATGTGAACCTTGTAAATAAACCAAATCTATTTAAACCAATCTTCTTTTATGTCTCATTCTTTTAACCACTAGTCATCTCTCACAGTTAAATCTGACCCCATTTTAGTCTTGTAACTCGGCTGATAAGGCCAATTGTTACACTTGGATGGGAGACCGCCTGGGATTACCAGGTGCTGTAAGCTTTTGCCTTTTCTTCACTATTTATATAATATGCTGGCTTTTACGGAGGCTGATCTTTAAATAGCCCACTTTTTGGAGCAGCCCTCGCTTACGGCCATACCCTGCTGAGAGCGCCCGATCTCGTCTGATCTCGGAAGCTAAGCAGCGTCGGGCCTGCTTAGTACTTGGATGGGAGACCGCCTGGGAATACCAGGTGCTGTAAGCTTTTGCCTTTTCTTCACTATTTATATAATATGCTGGCTTTTAGAAAGACGTGTTTTACCGCTCTATTTATTACAATCATTTAAATGTATTATAGAGTTTTAAGTGTTTTACATGTTTTTTAGGCCATTTTATTACTCTTAACATTTTAAGTG